>NC_134973.1:4323455-4370618 GCF_965638725.1 Aptenodytes patagonicus
CGGCACCAGGGCAGGGCCGCAGCACGGGGCACGGCACGGCTCATCCCCCGGCTGCGGGGAGGGCCGCGGGTGACAGGGGTGACAACCGGGACAGGGCTTGGGGCGGTCCCCGGGGCTGGGACACGCGGTGCCGGCACTGGGGAAACCGAGGCACGAGGGGGCTGGGACCGACGGGACCTCCCCTCCCCCACAGCTGCACTTAATTAAATCCCAAATAAACCCAGTTGATTAAACCTCAAATAAACCAGAGCGTGACCCAGCCCCGTGCCCGGGGCCCTGCCAGCCCGGGCCCCCCGCCGGCCCCGCTGTCCTCACCCAGGGAGGGCGGCAGAGGCGGCGGTGCCAGTGCCGGTGTCCCCAGGGCTCGGCGGGCTGGGGCCGGCGCGGAGCTCCCAGGTGAAGCCGTCGTCCGCGTTTCCGCTGCAAACCCGTCATTAGGGGCGCGGCGGGCGGCCGGACCGGCACGTTCAGACTTTCCGTCTTGGACGAAACCCGGCCGGCGAGGGACAGGGACCTTGGGGGGGGGGGACACACACACATGATGGGATCCCCCCCCCCATCCAGAGCCGCACCCGTGGGCACGGCTGCCCGCACCCCCACGGGCATCGGCGTACGCCCTGTGGGCATCCACATACGGGCCCCTGCCTGCACCCCCGCGCCCCCCCCCCCCCCCTTCGCAATCCGAGCTGCAGCGGGACGAAATGAGAACCAGCTTTGGCTGTAGGTGCTTTAATCAGTTGCAGGGAGGAACGAACCGGCCCCGGGGCCTCCCTGGAAGAGCGGCTGGCCGGCGGCCAGGGATGCGAGCCACGAGCCGCGCTCCGGCCGGGCCCAGCCGCCGGCAAAACCCCGCCACCCCCCCGGCGTCCCTCCCCGAGGGTGACAGCACCCCGGGCCTCGTCCTGCTGTGTCGTCGTGTCGTGTGTCGTCCCCCCCCCGCGTGCTCCCAACCCCGTCACCGCTGGCGCTCATCCCGCGTGTCCCTTGTCCCCAAACCGGAGACGCCGCAGGTTGTCTCGCCGGTGGCAGCCCGATGCCTGCGGCAAGCCGGCAGCTCCATTTTCCTAATGAGCGTTTAATGAGGGTCATGATTCAGCGGCCCCTTCCGCATCCCGGGGAGGGCAGACCGTGGGGAGCACGAGCGGGGCGGTCCCCATCCACGGAGCCGGTGGCAGTGCCACCGTCACCTCGGCTGGGGGCCGAAGCTGCTATTCCCGGAGGCGTCGGAGCCCGGCTCGGCCCCGCGAGCACCCACTGAGTCATGCTGCGCCTCGCCACCTGCCAGCTGGGCTATATTTTACCCCGGAGCAGGCGGTGAAGATTTCGGATGAACCCACCGCCGCCGCCAGACCTCGGCGAGGCACGGTGAGCCTCGAGCGGGGCCACGTTCACCGGAGCATCCTCGTAACCTCCGAGCGCGGCGGGTCCCCGCGCGGCTCCTGCTCTCCCCGTTTCCCCGGCCCCAACAGGGCCGTTCCCCGCCTGCAACCAGCTCCATTACACCGGTGGTGCCCGATTCCCGCTCCGGCCAGGAGCCGAGACAAGGTGCCGCCGCCACCGCTCGACGCCCAAGGCTCCAACCAAGGACACGGCCGGACTCAAAGCGAGATGCCCACGAGCTACCGCGGATGCAGCCGCATCCCCCTGCCCTCCCGGCATGCCGAGCCGCTGCCACCCCCCCCCCCCCCCAAAAAAAAAAGGGAACAAGCAGGAGAGCGTTTGCCGCCCCGGGGGATTTGCACCACGGGCACCGGGCGCGCAGGGGAAGCGCCCTCTTAGTCATTGCCTCAGGGAGGAGAGAGGAACCAAGCTGGGAAAACAAGAAGTCGCCGGCTGCCAGCGCCTGCCCCCAAACCCGCGCCGGTCCCCGAGGAAGCCCCGAGGGGCCGCGCTGCCCCCCCCCGGGCGGCGCGCGGGGGGGGGGGGGGGGCCTCCAACAATCAAAAACAAGAATTTAAAAAAAAAAAAAAAAAAAGAAAGAAAGAAAGAAAGAAAACACATTTAAAAAGGAAAAAGGAGGAGGAGGGGTTTGACGTGTATTTTTAGTTGCTTAGCGCAGCCCTGAAATATTTCGGCAGCCACTCCCTCCGCGTCGCAGGCGGCTGGTGTGTAAACTATTCCTGTGCTGCCTCCCCGGCGAGGCACTACAAGTTATGAGTCACCGCGGGGCGGCCGGCAGCGCCGTGCCGCAGCTCCAGCGCCGGAGACTCCGGGGCCCCGCGGCTGCCGGAGCTGCCGCGGGCTCGGGTCGCCGCAAAAATGTCACGGGAAGGTTTCCACGGTGGCCTTCGCCGGGTGTCGTGTCTCCCCCCACCACCACCCACCACCCCCTCCAACCCAGCCGTCTTTCCGGGCCGGGACGCGTTCGCCCTGCCAGGCTGCGCACACCCACCCACGCCGGCAGCAAGGCTCAGACCTTTTTTTCCCTCCTCTCCGGTTGTTGCTTTTATCTCGCTCCTCCCTGTTTTGGGGTGGTGGTTGTGTTGTATTTTTTTTTGTTGTTTTGTTTTTTTTTTTTTCCCCCAAGCCGCGGCTCGCCTCTCCGCACCCCTCCCCGCGCTGCCACGGGGCAGGGGTTGGAGAACGCAACGGCCTCAGACACCCGGTTTCGGGGCAGAAAGGCCCAAAGCCGCAGACGAACGTCGCGTCGAGGCCCAGGCCCGATGCCGCTCTTACGCGGAGCCACCTTCCGCCCAACCTGCTGCCGCCTGGGGGCCAGTCGCCCTCGTGGGGGGCTGCGCCGCGGCCCGGGGACAAAAAAAAAACACGTTCCTGCGGAGGTGGAAAAAAGGAAGGGGGGGCAGGCAAGCAGGGAAGGCTGCTAAAGCCCGTGGTTGTAATTAAACGAAAGCAGAAACTTAAACGAGCTCCAACGCCTGACCCCGGAGCTTCGCCGGGAGATAAGGCCGCGCTCGGAGGACTCTACCCTGAGCCGAAGCCCAAAGGTCCCATTGTCGCGGTGAAGATTTATCCGGGCAGAACAGACCATAAATCCAGACACCGCCGCAGCCGTTTCCTTTATTCACCGGGGCAGCTGCAACGCATGGAGTTTCTGCGGCTGGAGGGACTCGAAAGGGAGGGAGCAGGTTGGGAAGGGAAAGTCTGACGCGGGGCTCGGCCCGGGCTTTGTTAAAATGCCACACGGTGTGTTTACGTCGAGACCCAAGTTTCCAGGAGGGAGGACACGTGTGCCCTGTTCCCATCGCCTGGAACTGGCTCCTCGGCAGGAGCCGGCTCGCCCGGGATGGGGATCAAGCGCCAGCGCCGCCGGTTAACGCCTCGCCGAGGAAAAGGCGGCCGCGGAGAACACGTGGCTGCTGTTAGAAACCAAAGGTTTAGCCCGTCTGCTTGGGGATTTATTATACCAGGGCTCGAGCAAGGGTTTAGGGCGAAGCCGGCCGGCTGCGGGAGCGCGCGCGGGGGGTCGGGGGGGGGGCTCAGCGCCGCTGAAGACAGAGGGAGGGAGTCGTTTTGTACAGGTTGGCCATTTATTCCTACTCACCACTGCGCACAAGTTCTATAAACATTAAAAAAATAAGTATATATAAAAGCACGTTCTTTACTCGTTTTCAGTACAGCGGTGATGGCAGAGAGTAGGCTTCAATATGGGAATCAGTTGTAAAAAAAAAAAAAAACAAAACAAACCCCCAAAAAAAACCTGTTCGGAACAAGTCACAACATCAGCTTTTCCCCTAAAATTAAGCTATTTCATCCATTCAGGGGGTTGGGGCACAGCCAGAGCCTCTTTCTTCGCCCCGTGGCGTCCCCCCGACATTCAATTCGGATCAGCCAGGGTATTTCTGCGGGTGCATTTTGCTCATGGGACCCTGCACCCCGCGGGATGGAAGACGGGAGCGACCCGAGCTGGGAATTCACAGGGGCTTTCTTAACCTACGGGAGGGACAGGCTCACGCGCTGGCCTACGTCCCCAGGGAAAGATAATCGGTGACTAGAAAAGGAAATGGCAAGTACTTAGGGTGAAGTCAGTCGCCAGGTACCAGAAGAAATAAGCTTGAGAAGTATCGTCAGAGTTCAGGACTGTGTGTCACAGGCACAAGGGAGAGAGTTTTCAAAGCGGGGGGGGACGGGGACAAAAAGAAATCAACTCAACAGCTCGGTCGCTTTTCGGGGAGGGGGAAAAAACCAAACAACAAACCCAAACGTGAAGAGTAAGGGGCACACCAGCCTCCCACAAGAAAACACAGAAAACCCTTTCCTTTAAAGGAAACTTCTATTCTGAAGTCAAATTAGTAATACGCTAATTGGGAAACCCTCATTTATCACAAAGCTCCCTCGGAAACCAGCCTCGAAGGCCAACGCCGTGTTCATCCCAAGCTCTCCCTTAAGCCATAGGAGAGAGACAGAACCGACCGGCCAGAAATAGAGAAGCGATAGCTTAAAAGTTTGTTGTTTTTAAAAAAAAAACCCCAAACCCTTAAGGCTACTCGTGTAAAGATACGGTATCCTCAAGTTCGGTGTTTTTAAACGAAAACCACTGGCATCTGTTACAAATGCAACGAGTTTCCCAAGTTTCAAGTATTTAAAAAAAAAAAAAACCAAAAAAAATATCCAGAAAGTGTTTGCCTTCGTTCCCACACCGCTGTACGCGGTTCATCTTTTAAATTAAACCTGGTGACCCTGAAAAATTAAATAGTGCTTTCACTCTCAGGAGAAGGCAGAAATTAGGTCCTTAACCATGAATTATTATTTTTTTTTTTAAGCATTTCCAATGGCTTGCTGACTACGAGGAGTGAATAACTCCACTTTACCAGCTTAAATTGCAAGGGGCTTCCAAACTGTACGGTTCGGGCACTGATCAACTGACGGAGGAGGAGAAAGGTAACGCTTTTGAACACACGGCAATCCTGAGGTGATAAAAACCGAACGGCATCGCAGCACTGTCCCCAGCCAGGGTGCAGACGGCCTCTCATTGCTTTGCCGATTGTCTGCCCGGCTTTTTTTCCTGCTGGCCTCTTCCGCTGCCCGGTATTCCTCGGCCGCGGCCACCAAACACACCTACGGGGCAGAAAGAAAGAGCACGGACGTAAGAGCAGCATTGTAAGCCAGCAACATCTCCCAGCGGCTCAGGGCTGTACAGTTATTTATGTTTTACCCAAACACGAGCCTATTATTCCAGTCCTTGCGGCGACAGGACTTTCAGATTTCTCCCGTGCCAAGTTCCAGACCCTGTAATTCACGAGGTGCATAAACTCATCCCCCCTCGCCAGCAAGTTCGGCGATACCTCCCCGGCGTGTTAAGGTGCCCTCCGGCTAGCTGTGCTATCATCGTAAACCGAAGTTAACTTCTTCTGAAAAAAAAAAAAATGGAACCGAGGAAGAAGTTTATTTTAAATTTTAAATCCGGCGGGATGAGCAGGTTATACTGTGTCCCCCGAAAGCTGTGAGGCCAAACCAAAAGCAACAAAGAGGGTGACTCGTTTTGAAGACTGCTCAGCTACAAAACAGGGGGGGAAAAAAAAAAAACAACAAAACCCTCAAAACGTCCCTCCGTCACCGCCTCGCTGCTGGACAGAGCGATCCGCCGCTCCAGAGAGGGCTCCGGGTACAGCGCGCTGCCCGGGAGGCAGCGGGAACCGGGAGGCTGCCACGAGACCCGCTGCAGACACACGAGCATCCTCGTACCCGAGAGCCGCGACCGCCTTTTGTCGTGGGAGGCGCTGAGCCCACCCTCGCCCTCCCCTCGCTGCTCAGATTCACCCCAAACAAACCGAAAGCGATTCCAGGCAGTAATTTTTATCTTGGCGTGCAAGCGATAAAAAGGGGGCTGTGGATCTACCCCTGCCAGCCGCCTCCGCACAAAAGGCGGAACCCAAAGGAGACCTGGTCCGGGCACCAGGCAGAAGAGCTTCTCTAGAGCCCTCCACTCTGGTGGCTTCGCCAAGGAGACGCGCCTAAACCCGAGGCAAAAGAAAACTGCTCCTGACCCTGCAGTCCCCCGGGATGCTCGCAGGGCTCCGGCTGCTGCCGGTGAAGCTGAGCAAAGGCTGCCGTGCTTGTGAATTTGGCAAGCCGAGAAGTAAAAGGCGAAGGATTACCAGTGTCAGAAACAATAATCCTTTCAACTGCGCGCGCAATTACAGCTTTACTTCTGCCTGCTGGCCTCCCAACAAAATTGTTCTGCCTTCCCCCCCCCCCCCCTCCTCCCTTCATGTCTCAGTAATGAGAGCCAAACCTTTTAGCTAATTAGCAAATGCCGAAGCTTCCCTTTAAAATATTCCATCAGCGAATTTAAGCTGCACATCAAAACAGCGGGGAACTCCACCTCAAACAGAGCTCAGCTCTGCTCTCCACAAGGTGGATATTTCCACAGCAGAGAAAACATTTCAGCTAAAATGTTTGTCCAAATAACCATATCCAAAAAAGCTGTTATGCCAAGCGCTTTGGGCACTGAAAAGGGAAGGAGGAAAAATAAAGGCGCCTTCAGATTTGTAAAGGTCACTTTTGCATGCTCGGAGCTTCCAGGCGGTAGCACGGGCAGCAGAAGTCGCAGGGTTTTGTGGTTTTTGGTTTTTTTTTTTCCCTCCAGGAGTCCCTGGGAATCGGAGACGCCGCGCGTCGCGCGTCCCAGCGTGGCGTGATGGCCCCGGGTAGATCCCGGCCGTCCGACCAGGATTCCTTGCATAGTCAAAAAGCAGGCAGCTCGTTAAGGGTGATCCGCAGAGAGACTTCGCCCGTCCGGTGTCTCAGTCCCCAGGGCTCCTTTTAAAACCTAAGATTTCCCGGGCCAAGCCCGATTTTGTTGTAGCAAGTGAGCGCACTCAGGATTTTAAGCTCCTGCTGCAGGCTGAGCCTGTACCGAGGGCAACTGAGGGCCGAGCGAGGTGACCACGAAGCGAATCGCAAACACGTGGCAGGAGGGGCGAGCAGGAAAGGAGAGAAAGGGCTCGCGGGCTTCCAGCAGGACAGTTTGGGGAGAAAAGAGCAAATATATCCCCAAGCTGAAGCGCTCCGAGATCACCTTAACCACGCGAAGTGGGACAGGGAAGGAAGAGTTGTTTTGGTGACCTGTTTCTTCCTTAGTGGCAACCTCCCCTTTTATCAGAAACAGGAATTGGTCGTGTCCAGCGGGAGGAACACAAACCCTCAGATATTTAAAAAAAAAAAATAAACAAATGAACGAGTCAGGAGATCAAAAGCCCCATTATCATGGGAGAAAAGATGATGGTTTTCTGTCACTGCCGTGGTCAGAGCCCAGTCTATTTTCAAACAGAATAGCCATTTGTTTCCCTCCCTGACTCGCTGAGCCAACAGACATGAGTTTTGTAAGGCCACGCTCCCGAACTAGCCAGGAGGGGTAGAAACAGTCAAGTTCAGACTCTCTTAAGCTCCTGCCCAACCCCAGTAACGAGGGAGGCAACATCCCTGGCACGAATCCTTTCGATTCTTTGGCAGAGGCTGCCTTACAAGCGAGGCAACACGCTCGCTCGGCTGGATCTTGCACGGGAGCGGCTCCAGCTTCTCCCAGACACACACAGTCCCGGGTTTAAAGCCGAGAAGCAAGAGCCGTTCCTTGCGCAGGAGGTGAAATTTAAAGGCAGGGACCCCGCTCGCCCCTCTCCGAGCTGAAAAACAAACAGGATCGTTACCTCGTCCGGCACCTCCGACGCCACGGCCCTTCTGTTGCTTCTGCTGTTGCATCCCGCCACGGCCTCTGCCCTTGGACACCACCTCTTCTTTCACCATGTCAATTATTTCATCGGGGATACGCAGGTATTTAATCGTGCTGCCGCGAATGTAGCACTCCGGCATTCTCCAGAACTTGTCTCCATCCTATTAGGGAGCAACGCGTTAGGCTACGAACGAAACCCCAGTGCTTTCGTATCACTTTTGGGGGCATTTGAATATTTCCGTCACTTCTGGAGAGCGTGACAGCTCCGTCAACCTTTTCCGAAAGCGTTATCTGTAACTGGCTGCAAAAAAGGGTGGGTTTTTCCTCCAAAACACGTAGCCCTACAACCTGGGGGGGGGACGGGACACGGGACGGACACAGGCACTCGGCCACGAACAAATGTAATTTCAATTTGTTCCACAACTGCCTCTAACCCTCGCAGAAAATGAAGGAAGAAGAGGCTGAGGAAACAAGCGCCTTCCCTTCCCGTATAAGAAGGGAATCGAAAGCGGGACTAAGAGAGGCAAGGGTGGTAAGTTACACGCCACGGCTACGAACAGCCAACTCTGGCAAGAAGGCGGCAGCTGCAGCAAAGGTGCGCGCGCGCGCGCGGCCGGGTTCCTTCTCCAGCGGCCTCGGCTGGGAGTCGCCTCACTCCTTCACTCCTCCGGGGTGTGGATGGAGCAGTGAGGCAGGTCCGGAGCCAGCCGGCTGCGGGGCGTGTGCCACCAGAGCTGTGGAAAATAAGGAGCTTACAGATTTTTTTTTTTAATAGATATACACACACACACACACAAAAAAAAGAAAGAAAGTCTTCGGGTGCCCAGTTATGGAGCTGCCATCTATTTTGTTCGTTAGTTGTTTAATGTTTCAGGGCTTTTCTAGGACGCAACCTATCGGGGCTTCGCCTCCCGCGTATCGAGGGCGGCTGTGGGAATAGGAATCGAGCGTCGAAGCTGAACAACAACTCAGCTGCCCATGATGTAACTGGGAGGAGGGACGGGGACCCGCCTCGCCCCGCTCCGCCACCGCAGCCCCGGCTCGGCGGCGGCTCCGTCAGGGTTTGGCTGCGGATGGGATCGCTCGAGCCCAGCGATTCTCAAGCGGCAGCATGCGGACGAGGCGTCTGTAACGTCCCAGAAGAGTGGGTTAAACAAGAACGCCTCGTTCCTCCTCTCCTGGGATAAAATACTCGGCTCGTCCCGTCCCCCGTTCCCCCCCCCCCCCCCGGAGTTATTTGGGGCAATTCTGCCTGTCCAGGCAAGTCCTCCGCGCACAAGACAAGACAGAGAAACAGCCCTCTTCCAAAAGACACCCAGCAAACCCCACCCTGCCTTGGATCTGCTTGGCTGCTCCTTGGCTCGGGATGCAGGAAGGGATGGAGCCAGGCTCCCCTCGCTTCCTCGTTCCGGCCTCCCCCGGAGTAAACAACCGCCTCCCGGGGGCCGGGGCTGCCCGTCCGCCGCCGTTCCGTGCCATCTAGCGGCCAGTCGCCACCGGTGCCACCAGTACAGCCCCGGCAAGCGGCCCCGGCTCCCCTTTCACCCGGGTTTTGGAGGCGTTTTAAAGGCAGAGGCCCGGCTGACGAGCCTGGCTGCTTCGCTGCGTGACAGCATCCCTCCAGATCACTCGGAGGGAATAAAACCCGAGCGCAGCAGAGCGCCGAGCCGTAGGAAGCGACTTCCCGAGGAGAAGGACAGTATCACCCGCGTCGCGGGCAGGGATAAGGCTTTGCCGTCTGCTACCTCCTCTTAGTCCCCCTCCCGCTAAATTCGACAGCGGTTCCTCCCCGTTTGTCCCGCCAGAAGCCAAGGTGCGCCCACAAATTTCTAAGCCCCCGCTGCTCCGCCCCGAAGGTCCCTCTCAAACCTCGCTCGGGATGTTTACTCTGTCCCATCGCCGTGAAAACGTGCCTCCGTGCCCCAGCAACATCGCTCAAAACCTTCCTGCTGTGGAGACAACAGCTACCGGGGGCGGGGGGGGGGGGGGGGTTTGCAGAGAAATTTTTGGAAGAACGAGGATCTCTGCCGGTCTCTCCCGCGGAGCTCTGATGTTCTGGGGCAGGGAAAGAGCAGCAACAGCAGACATCCATCCGGCTGCCGCTTCCCACAGCGCAGGGCCGGTAGGGACAAGACGGGGCATTTCTGACTGAGGTCAAAGCCCAAAACACAGATCACAATCTTCCCGAGCACCTTTGGCCGAGGGCAAAAGTACCAGACAGCGCAGAGCCCCCGGCGCGAGTAAACAACAGGCTCCTCCGGTTTGATGTGGAGAGTTAAGAGGGCGAGAGACAAGAAAGTTAATAAAAGCCGGCGCAGCGTTTGAAGCAGACCTCGCTTCTCGGACGGCAGGCGACAGGCGAAGGCTCCGTTCTTGGGAAAGCCAGCTCAGCACCGCGGCACGGGCTATCGCGCCTCGTCCTGCGGCCCCCCAGCCCCGCACCGAGAACCCTCTCACGGGGGGGGGGGGAAACGCTCGCGCGGCGCGGAAAGCCACCCCGCTCGAGCGTGCACGCGGGTGCCTGCCTTCCTTATAGCTACTATAAATAACTGTATTGAATTTGCGTTTCAGGCAGAAGTCACGCTTCCACGGGAGCGATGGCCTCTGAGCTATAGCAGAGCCGGCCCGGCAGCCTCAGGGCTGCTCCCCGAGGGCTCCCCGGGAGCACGGAGGGCGGGTGACCCCGACCGGCTGCCCGGGACGGGACCGGGGAGGGGTCCGGCCTTACCCGGGACGTGCAGATGACCTCCCGCAGGTTGATGTTCATCCAGTTGTCGCAGCTCACCAGGTGCCCGTTGTACGTCTCCCCGTTCTTCAGCTCCACCAGCTGCAAGAGACGGGAGTCACGGGGCGCCAGCCCAGCCCCGGTACAGGGACCCTCCCCGGTGTCACCCGCACGGCACCGGTGAGCCTGAGGCTGGGGGCGGGCCGCGGGACCGGGGCTGGGCCGCGCTGCCGGTACTCACCATGGGGTGGTTCTGCGCCGTCTTGAGCAGGGACAGGGGCAGCTGCGAGAGGAAGAGAGGAGAGAGGCCTCAGGCACCGCCGGGGACCGGGCCGGGGACCGCGACACCGAGAGGGACCGCGACACCGAGAGGGACACCGGCCCCGCCGCCCCCCGGCTCCGGCCCCCCGGCTCCGGCTCCGGCCCCCCGGGCTCCGGCCCCCCGGGCCCCCCCGCCGCCCCCGGGCCGGCCCCGCCGCCACTCACCATCGTGCCTGAGCCGCGGAGCCGCCACCGCGCCGGGCGCTGCCGCTCAAACCGCCCCCGGCCCCGAGCGGGGCCAATCAGCGCGCGGCGCGGCCCCGGCGGAGCCAATCAGAGCGCGGAACCCGGCCTCCGCCGTAAAGCAGCGCCGCAGCGCCGCGGCGCCCGGTCCGCGCCTTTACGACAGCGCCGCCAATTGAAGCGGGGGGCGGGAAGCGGCGGCGCACCCACAGTGCCCCGCGGTGCACGCGCCGGCTTCCCGGCGCCCTCTGCGGCCCCTCCCGGTTCCCGCGGATCCAGGCCCCGGTTCGTGCTCTCCCCAGGCCTCCCCGGGGGGGGGGGGGGGGGGGGGAGGGAAGCCCCCCGCGCGCGGGTCAGGCTGAGCGTTTCGTAACGGTTTAACCAACTCCCACCGGGGCCCGCGTTGAGGCGGCCAGGCCGGAGCCCCTTACGGATTCCCCCCCCCCCCCGAGGCCCGGAGGGCGCCGCTCAACGGTGAAGCGGCTCCGGGCCCGGCCCCGCCGCTCGGCCCCTCCCGCTACGGGACTTCCGCCTCAGCGGCGGAAGCAGGCTCGCGTGGGCCGCTCTAGGCGGCTGGGCGCAGCGCGCTCTGTGGCCGCGCGGGGAGGGGGGGTGGGGGTGGCCGCTCTAGGCGGCTGGGCGGAGCGCGCTCGGTGGCGGGGCGGGGCCGGGCGCTCAGTGCGGGGCGGCGGCGGCGGGACGGGACGGGACGGGACGGGACGGAGCCGCGATGGAGAAGCCGCGGCGGGCGGTGGTGGTGACGGGTACGGGGCGGCCGGGGGAACTGTCCTGTGTGTGGGGGGGGGATCCTGAGGGGGGGCTGTGCTGAGGGGGGGAGGGCGGGGGGGGGTTAGAGGGGGGACCCTGGGGTGAGTGAGGGGGTTGGGGGGGGGGGGTGGGTGCTGTCCCGTCGGGGGGGTGAACTGAGGAGGGGATGGGTGGGGGGACTGTGCCCTGGGGGGCTATTCGGGGGGCTGTCCCCTGTGTGGGGTGATAAGCCGGAGCCCTGGGGGTGGAGGACAGGGGCTGGGGGGGCTTTAGGGAACGGGGTGGGGTGGGGGGCTGCTGCGGTGGGGGGTGTCAGGAGCTGCGGGGGGGGGGATGTTGTTTGGTGAGGGGCTTTGCAGCAGCTTTGCTAACGCTTGGCCAGGCGGGGGGGGGGTGGATCCCCCTCTTCCACCCCTCATCCTCCCCAGGGGTTTCCCGGCTGGGGAAGGAAGGGGACCGAATCCCCCAAGGAGCGGGAAAAGCAGTCGGAGCACGGGGGGGGGGGGGGCATTTGCTCGCTGACCGCCCCATCCTGAGCCGTCGAGGTGTCGAAGCTGTTACCAAAATAACCCACGCAGCACGGCAGAAGCGCCTCGGGGGAGAATAAGCGAGGGAATGAAAGGCCCCGGTGTCGCAGGCGAGAGCTTGTCAGGCTCCTTTCCCCGGGGTACAAAGGACGGACGGCTTGATTTGTGGGGAAGGCAGTTCTGTGACAAATGGGGAACTCGGGGAAACTATTCAGGTCTCCCCCCGGCAGCTGAAGTTGAGGCCGTTTGAATAGCGAGCGCGGGGGCGAGGGGGTTCGTTGTCGTCGACGCACTGGAGCAGTTTTAATTGGAGGCAAGTGTCTTTGCAGAGAACAGTTGCGGAGAGCGAAGAAGCAGGTGGCAAATTCTGGCTTTCCCAAACCTCTGTCTATTGCTGAGCGGCCGCACTGGGCAGTGACTAAACAGAAAACTTGCATCAGTAAATACTCTCTGCTGCTTGCGATACTTCTTTTCTCTCTTTTTCCCCTGTTTTCGGGGAAGTCTCTCTCTAAAATACAGTGGTTATCTTGTCAGGTCTGCCCGCATTGATAATCCGTCGTCGTGTCACGCTAAACCCCTTTTTAAAATCAGCGACGGCGTTGTGTTCCCGCTCAGTTACGAGGATGTGCTCGCTGAGGATAAGTCCTAGTTGTGTGCAATTTCCTTTTTAGAACTCTTTAAGGAGATAATCCCATAAAGGTCTCTGCAGCTGGTTTGCTGCTAATGAGCCTTGGAGGGCCCTGTTGTGGATGCGGAGGAACTCCCGGGCATGCTCGGTGGAGTTTGATGCTGCCAACAAAGTTGCTTATCTTCTGCGAAAGAGATAACAGGAGGGATCCGTGCAGGAGATGAGTCGGAGGAGCAATAGCCCACAGCTGTATTTGTGCCAGTTCGCGGTTGGCTTCAGAGCGAGAGGGTTACGTTACGTGCGTGGGCACCTGTAGAGTTTCAGCCTTCCGGCGGCTGAATTGTTAAAAAGAAATAGATGTGGTTTATTTCTTTTTTGCAAGACTGTTACTGTTTCTTTAGGAATTAAACGGGAGTGAGTGTTTCCAGAGAGCCGTGCAGGACATGCCTGACTTGCAGGAACAACTGAGAAGGCATTCGGTTATTTGCCTTGTTCACCCGTGCTGCAGTCATAGATTGTCTCAGTAACGTCGGAGGTTTGCTCCCGGGAAAACACACCTACATTTTGATTCTGTGGAAACCTTCGGAAGATTTATTCTGGGGAGATAGCGGCATCGGGTTAGATTGCAAGAGATCCATCAGCGTGGACGAGCCCGCGCTGTGTGCAAATTCCTTACGCCGTCGTGTGCTGTATAACCTCAGACTTACTGTTGATAGCAAATAGAATGTTTCCATTAAGGTGTCATATAATATTTGTAGTCCCTCTCAAATCCTTTCACGAGTTAGACAAAATTTATGTCTCCTAATTGCATTAGGCTCACGGGGTAACTCCGACATTTTAAATTAAAGCATATTGACGTTGCACCCAGATGAATTGCCTAACCTTTGTGTGCTTGCTCAGGAAAAGACGTTATGGATTACTAGTTAACTCTAAGTTATTCATTAGGAAATTTAGACGTGGTGAGTAAGTATTTTTGATAATGCTGTCATAACCTTTGCTGCTTGGTGTAGGTGGGTTGTCGGCAGCGTTTTGTTTATTTCCTCGTAAGGCATAACTAATCCTAACGGAGATCTTGGTGAAGACCTGAGCAGAGAGGAAATCTTCGAGGCAGGCTTGTCCGCATTTGCGGAAGCATCTGCTGTGGGCTAAAACTATCAGGAATAGAAAATCCAATAATGATTCTCATTCCGTGACATCGGTCAACTTATCTGTTAATAACAAGCTTTTCTGACCTGGTCAGGAAGGGAAAAAATACGTTTCGCCAGTGTCTGCTGGGAAAAAAGAGTTTCTTTTGAGGCAAGCTATTGTTTTCCTTCACAGTTCAAACATTTCTGTGAAGGTCTCTTGTTTAGTACTTGGATGTAAAGTAAATAAGGATTGGGCATTAGAAGAAGTGGGTTTTCTTTCAGGATCTATATAAACCAGGAAAGCGCGGGCCGCTTTGCAACCTTAAGTTTAGTCAAACCTGTAAGGATGACTTCACCACTGTGGATTTACTTCTCTTCCAGGGTTTGGGCCGTTCGGAGAGCACGCTGTTAACGCCAGTTGGATTGCGGTTCAGGTAACGCTATAACTTCGTTCTTAGCAAGTTAAAACAGAGAGCTGTGCTGATAACGTACCCGTACAAATTTTAGTTTGCGGCTCTTTCCTAACTTGTCTTCCCAGTTTATTAACTGAGACCAGCTCGCTCCAGATATCCAGATGGTCAGCTGGATAATGTTTTATTCACTTCTCGGAAAACAATCCCTTAGCTAGTAGAATTTAATGAGATTGAGTTAATGTGGCTGAGGCAAGTCAGGAATTCGTAGGCTAACACCATAGGTTTGAAAGATGTTAAATGGGGCGGGGAGCCCGGCATCTTCCTCTGCCGTCGAGAATTCAAAATAAACAAACCAACCAACCCAGAAGAATTTTTATGTTTTTCTCTCAGTTCTAGCTTGAATCTGGGCAAGTCGGTTAACCTTTAAGCCAAGCCTCATCCGTAATGAGACTTCCAGCCGGTAGTCTTGTGGAGTCAAGCGTACTGCAGAGTTGTCCGGCGTGGGCCTGAATGTCAGGACTCTGACCCCAAAGCAAAGCAGCCGCCGCTGCCTCCTTTCCCCTCGGTTCCTCTTGCGGCCGCCTGCTCTCGGCGGTGGGCTGCGGCGGGTGAAGCAGGAGGGCGGGGGGGGGGGGGAGATCAGGCAGTGTCTGTTGCTCCGGAGCCAAACTCCTCTCCGCTGAGAAGCAGCGGCAAGTGATGCTCGACTGACGGAGTTGGACCTTGCTGGAGACGGGAGCGCTCGTGGAGGATCGTTGCTCGAGCAGATCGTGCGCGCTCGAACAAATCGGGTTTATGCCACTCGTAGCTGCGTATCCGCGTGAACCTGTTCGTCTGTGTAGCACTGATATATTCACAAACGAGGCAAGAAGAAGAAATCAAACTCTTGCGAGATGCCCAGCTGAACTGGGGAATTAAGGTTGCTTGCTGTGAAAACATCAGCTAGGGACAGTGCTGCCGCGTTATCCCGCTTCTTCCTTAATTTGTCGCTTCTGGACGTGGTTTATGACAAAGCTACTGGGAATTCGAGGGTACCTTTTAGTACAGTTGCCCAGGGAATTAAATCTATTTTTCTCCCCAAAACATCTCTCGTCCCTTCAGAGCTCTGAGATTAATACCTTCTTTAGAATGCTTTTAAATTAAATCACAAACTCTAATCAATTACAGTCAACTAACGTCCAGCTGTCTAATGCGTTGGCTGGTGTGAGAAGACGAAGCCTTTGCCTCCAAGAGCCTTTTGGAAATGAATATGTTTGAGTTCGGGTTTGCTCAGCTTAAGTTTGGGGGAAAATGTGAGCTGTGTATGTGGGGAAAAAAACCCTGCACGTTGCTGAAATTTAGTAGCGGGGCTGAGCGATTTGGTTTGTTCTTGCTCGTGCAATGTCAGTTATTGTAAACAGGCTACTTTTATTCTAGAGGAGACAGACGAAAGGGTATTGTGCTTCTGGGACAGGAAGAGTGGTGGGTGTTTTGATGTTGCTTACAAAACCAAACCTAATGTATAATTCCTATAAAGAGAAATGGCGTGTCGTTCCTTCAGCCCGGCAGCTCGAGGCGCCGATGGCTGCTCAGCTGTGTGGCTGATCGATGAAGTAATCGCGTGCATTTTAAATTCATTTTATGGGCTTGGGGGTGTTTTTGAGAGTACAGAACTGGAGTTGGTGGTGCGCGATCCGCTGCGTTGGAGCCCACCTTCCTCCCAGTCCCGTTTAATGGCTCGCGCCAGCTTCTGACTAAAAACGTAAACTTTCGGGCGGCGGGGAGGATTTGCCTTTCCTTACCCTGTCTCAGCCCTGAGAGGCCCAGACAAAAAGGAACAGCATGTCTTTGAGCACATGCGGGTTGGGCATTGTGCAAGTTTCAGACAGGGGACTTCATGGAGCTGAGTGGACACAAAGGCGTGTCTGAGTTTCTGAATCCCAGACGGTGTGATCTGCATTTTAATAGAAGAAAAATCAATTAAACAATCTTTGTAAATCCTTCCTAGCTTTAGGGCTAAGCTAGTTCTGGTTTATTACATCTTTTATTATCCTGCATCCCGAGGATAAAATTCTCTGCTTTGCTTTCCAGTCCTCTTTTTGGTTTTATTTGGCTTCTTGTATGGAACACGGATACGGTGTGTCTTTTCCCCTCTGACTGCAGTAAATTTCTAGTATAGCTGTTTGGTTTTGAAAGCGAAATGATTTTTACACGTGGGCACCTGAAACAGTGGCGGTAGCAACCCAATAACGTGAAGATGAAATGTTTGGAGATTTTTACGCGTGGGGGAGAGATTTCCCATAAATTCAGAGTGAAGAATAACTTCTTTCTGCTGTCTCTTTTAAGGCTTACGGTAAAAATACTCTGTGTTGATGTGGATTTGCCGTTCCGGATTTTCATCGTTTTAATACTTCATTAGAGGAATTTTTTCAGCTGCAGTTTTTGCTTGGGAGGGACCTTCCTTTCAAGAAGAAGTTACCGAAACGGGCTTTCTGTTCAGTGCATTTTCTGGCCTCCCCGGTGTGACTTAGGTGTAGGCACAGGTGTGCCCCGTGGACTGTGAAGCTCCTGGGCTCCTGCCTTCATCCCCCTGAAGTGCTTCTGGCTGAGCCAGAGGAGGAGGAGGAGGAGGAGGAGGAGGAGGAGGAGGAGGAGGAGAGAGGTCAGAGTGCGTTTTGACATTACTAAGGACAATTGCTGTCAGGGTGTCTAGACAGACCTGATAAGGATATTAAAGGCTCACAAAGACGACCATTGTTGAGGGGTCAGGGAATCGGTCAAACACGTTCGTTTTTCTGTATTTGTCAGGTACACAAGGCTGTGGGTAATAAGTTGTCTGGGGGCCAGCGTACATCTTTATTATTGAATGGAAGCGCGCGAACGCCGTGTTTGGTTAAAAGAAAGCTGTGAATTTGTAAAGCTAAGGTTGAACGTGTCCGCGTTTGGAGAAGGTAGCTATCACTGAGACGGTGCGGCTCGTACGGCCCGGGGTTTCTTCCTCGCTGTAGATGCTCGTTCTGCGCAGCCGGTAAAACTTTCCGCAACCAAATTCATCCTTAGGAGCTGTTTCACGCTCCTTAGAGAAGCGATGATGAATTCCTGCCGGTCAACGCTCTGGAGATCTTCCTAAAGAGTCTGACTTGTATTTGAATACTCTCGCTTGTAAACTACTTACTTTATTAACGCACCACATAAACCAGCTAACGTTTTGAAGGCAGATTTGTGTAAAGAAGATGTGATGAAACATCACTTAGCATCCATCTCTGGTAATGAATGTCTGTGTGTGCCAGACACTAATCAATACAGCAAGCCTTTAATATCAGACTTGCCCTCAGAGCCAGAGCAAGTGATTTATCATTGTTGTTGCTCATATCTGCTGGTCCGTGAAAGTCTTACCCTTGCCTTTGCTGCGCGTTTTAGTTACCTTAAATCTTGTTACGCTGCCTGTGGTCTGTCCGCACAAGTGTGAAAGGTTTTGTTCTTTTTTTCCCCAGTAAAGAAACGGCTCATGCTGGTAACTGCAGAAAGAAAGGATGCTAAGATACTGCTCCCCTTTATGTAGAGGAGGTAGGATTGTAATGGGGGAGTCCAAAAACCTCAACTTGTCCTCTCCTTTCACCTGTCTTTAATTTGAAAGAATTTTAAACCGAGGGAAATACAAGACTTGAAATTGAGTAAGCTTCGCCGAAAACAGCTAATCTGCGCTCCTTAGCCTGAAGTTTGCAAGTACGATCTCTGTGTGCAGGAAAATAAAGCCTAAGAATTGCATGAAAGAGCAGCTCTTGGCTCTGATCACCGAATCCGAACCTGAAACAGAGATAACTTAATCATTCAAGAATATTTTGAAACGTCCTTTGATAGTTCGATGGCTTCTTACATTGCTGTTTCCACCTCAGATCCATGAGAACGACGACAGCGGTTTATGGATGTGAGAGTTGCAGGTTATTTTCTTGCTGTGCATGCAGCCCCTTTGACGTTAGCGCAAGTAATCATTTCGAGGTTCTGGCACGAGTAAGCTTGCGTTTTTCGACCGACATGTATCTCGGAGGAGAAGAGCAGCACCAGATGACGAGCTTCTGCTGTGTAGTAACTGGTGAGAAGCTGGAGTTGGTTCTTCGAACTGAAACACAGGCCTGGCGATAGAGACGCAAGAGCGCACGGCTCCGTCTGTCTTCAGAGAGAAGGACGTGCTTGCAGCTCCTTTCCAGAGGAGAGCGCGCTATGGGAGGGCTCCAAGGCTGTTAGCTTTATGGCATGTACAGTCACTTACCAGTCTTGAAAAGCAGCTGTAAAGTTTTTCAGAGTGCCAGAAAACGTTGTCTTCATCAGAGGGAAACTTGGTCTGAGTTAGGTGCTGTTGGAACTCATTAAACACGATAGCTGAAGGCGCTTCAGTCGCTGGAAAAGTGCCTCCCGGTGTAGACTTGCACAAGGCTCCCAGGTTTGAGCTCAGCTGATGGTTTGAAGCACATTATTTTTCAGAGGCTTCAGGCCATGTGGGTGTATCCTTTCCTTGAGTTCTTGAAAGTTCGGGTTTGACGGCTCTGAACAGTTTCACTTCTGATGAAGTCCTGTTCTGGGCTAGACTGGTAAAGTCTGAAGTACCAAATGAGCCTTGAACTGAAGCCTCGCTGGTGAGACTGGAGTGTCTTGAAACGGAGACCGAAGAAGAGCAAGGGAGAAGTGTCCAGGACCATGGGCTGTATGTAGAGGGGACTCACAGTGTTGGGATGAAACAGCATGTTTTCCGGTCAGGTATACTGGGGGGGGGGGGGAAAAGAGACCTTTCCTCTTCCCTCTGGTTTTAAAGAAGTCTTTGCAAGGTATTTAACTGACACTTTGTGTTTTAAAAGGTTTAAAGGAAATTGGCTAAGTTTATTGCCTGGATGTTTGGGATGTTTTCAAGGCATGGCTTTAGTTAACGTTACAGAGGGAGAAATAATCTACTGCATTAGTTGAATCACTACGATGGTAACAGCTCATGTTGCAAAATTAAGTACAATATATTAGGTATAGGTAAAGCTAGCGATGGAAACCCGGTTTACATTTTGGAAACAGGCTGTATGGTATTCCAGATTCTGCCAAAATAAAAGTAAGACAAATATGTCGAGGAGGGTGTGCCTTCAGTTCCTCATATGACGAGTGTTGGCTAATACTTGTGGCGACTCAGAGACACAGAATCACAGCCTGGTAGTACTGTCGCCTGACCCCGAGAGCTCTTTATCTGGAAGCAAATGTGAATTTGCTCTCCAGGCCAGCAGTCCTGAGAGAGGACAAATTAGACGATGAATATAATCCTCCCAATTCCACTTTCTCTACGTAATATCTAGTTCTTCCCAGAAGTGAATATGACCACGTGCCTCTATGTAGCCAACCTTTCTTTTGAGCGCGGGTGTTGCTGATAACTGTTGTCAGTTAAATGCTGATTTCTTTGTTGTACACACATCAGAGCAAAACAAACGGTCCTGTGGGTGAAGACTGTTAACGCAGGTGGAGAGGTGCCTTTCTTGTTCCCCGTAATGTTGTGTTGTTTTGTGGGGTGGTTTGGTTTGGTTTTTTTATTACAGTGCTGTTTACAAGGTTCTACAGCCTGTGGCGTGAGCTGGTGTTAGTCCCCCACAGCAGACTCACTCTGCCATTAAACCTTCCAGAAGTATATCCTCTGCTGAGCTTGTGGCTGACCATCTTGGTTTTGTTTATTTCCTTATGTCCTTAGGAGCTGGAGAAGCTAGGACTGCGAGATGATGTGGATCTGCACGTCTACGAAGTCCCAGTTGAATACCAGACAGTGCAAAGGCTCATTCCCGCATTATGGAAAAAGCACAGTCCACAAGTGAGTGAGTAAAGGGAGGAGGAGAAAAGACAGGGCGAGTGGTTGAAATCTGTCATGCTTACAGCAACGAGCATGATGTGAAGTCCCCTTTTTTAATGTATGTTCAGACCGGTGGTCCCTCACTAGATCTTCTCCTCCGTTGTGGCGAGAACACGTGAATTTGTAGAACTTTATAGCTCAGAATAGAGCGCTCCAATTAATGGGAGCAGTCGGTGTGAAGAGGCTGCCGCAAAGGGCTGCCTAGACAGCTCGCGGTTAGTCTGTGCCACCTGGGCTGGTCCGGCGGCGGGCTCGGCTGCGAACGTGCCAACGTTCGTTTTCACCCTGAGTAAATTACAGTTTAGGCCAGGAGGGGGTGAAACAAGAAGAATTGTTCTGTACTGGACCCACGAGTTCACCGATAAATTGACGTTACTGGGACATTCCTGCAAGAACTCCTGTAGCAACTCCATCGGTCTTTAACTGGGAATCGCGGGCTGTTGGTTTTCCGCCGTTTTGTATTTTGGTTGATCTAACTTGTTTCTTTTCTCTTGTAGTTGGTGGTTCATGTAGGCGTTTCGGGTATGGCTACAACTGTAACTCTGGAGAAGTGTGGCCATAACGTAGGTTATAAAGGCTTAGACAACTGCCGTTTCTGCCCAGGCTCTCAGTGTTGCGTAGAAGGTGGCCCAGAATGCATCGATTCCATTATTGACATGGACACGGTTTGCAAGAGAGTCTCAGCACTGGGGCTGGATGTCACGGTCACTATATCTAAGGATGCCGGCAGGTATGGGGTGCCAGTGATCGATGGGGAAAATAGACTCGTACTGCCATGCATGTTCCCTTCGTGCTCGACTCCTGAGGCCCGTACGATTCATACGCTTTTCGCTTCTCACGGAGCTGGCAAAATACCATCTATTTTTCAGTGGTCACCCAGTCATCGGGGGAAAAAGAGAGATCTTTACGTTTCTTTGTCCTAGATTGGGTTAAAGCAGTCGCACAGACTCACAGTACCTGGCTTGTATTCCACTCTTCATTGCAGGATGTTGCTGCAATGCTGGATGATAAGAATATACAGTTCCTCCCGTCCTGCAGTTTGCTCGCTGTATTTGTCACTTGTTGCTAAATAAGCTCTATTCTTCTATTTCAGGTACCTCTGTGACTTCACTTACTACACTTCCTTATACCAGAGCCGCGGGAGGTCAGCTTTTGTTCATGTGCCTCCGCTGGGAAAACCATATACCGCAGAACAGCTGGGTCGGGCGCTACAGGCTATAATAGAAGAAATGCTTGACGTTTTGGAGCATTCTGAAGACAAAATCAATTGTCAGCATGAACACTGAAAGTGGGCAGAAGCTATCCTAGTATTGCACTTCCCGAGTTTTCCCTGCTACTGAAGTGCTGGGGAAAACGGTCTGAAACGTACAGGCCCGGAACCGGAGACTTCAAAAAGGAAAATTCCGCTTCTAGAAATTGACGTTTTTTGTCAGATGTGTGCATTTCAGCCTAGGCAACAAAGGATTCAAAATCTCTTCTTTAAAACACCTGCAACTACTCATTTCTGAAGTGACCGAAGTGTGTGTGCTGTGCTTTACCCAGAGCTTATCTGTCAGCCGAGCGGCAGCTACTGGCCAGTCTAATACGGCGCAGATGGAAAGTTTCTCATCTGGACTTGGCGTTCAGGTGCAGGGAGTTGATAACCCAGTCTTCTAATGACTAGTTCTTAAGCTGAAAGGTTTGCTTTGGTTTTGTTTTGGTTGTTTTTTTTCTTTTTTCCTCTTTGGCCCGAATTACAGGTTATCATGTAAAAGTATAACTGAAAGGAGTCGGCGTGGTGTGGGTCTGTCTGTTGTAAAACGGCGCTTGGTGGAGACAAGGAGTCTTCGAAATCGCTTTGCTGAAATGGAAAATTATTTTAGGCGCTGATTTCTCACCCCACATTGTCCAAATATTCGTAGGGTCCTCTGTAATGTACTGGTTAACTGGTAGCTGCAGATAGAAGGGAAGCGTTCTGGGTTCCTTTTGTTGTGGAGCAGGAGATAGCGCTTTTTTTTTTTTCTTTTGTACACAGTATGAGCCTAACTCGCGCCAAATATTTCCAAATGTCGTCTTTTATTACGCTCTCGATGCCACCTTCCTCACTCAAGTCAACCATATACCTCCTGTACAAAACACATTGTTTCATACGTGTATAAAGCAAATCATTAGCGGTTAAATAGCTTTGCTAAAGGCCACTTTCTCCGCAGGAGATCTTTATCCTAGACTCTTGGTGCTAGCTGTTATTTTTAAGGTGAAGGTTGAGTAATTTATAACTTCTTTAGTTATAAATTTTCATTCTCGTTAAAGGTTAGGTGAAGAGTAATGTTTAACTTAAATTCTAAGTTGCCGCCTTGATTTATTATAGGCGTAAATGTGCAACCGTGCGGATTCGAAGACGTTCAGCCAAATCAAATCTAAAATCTTAAACCTATTCCCACTGTCTGTAAACCAGAGGCGGTTATGTGAAAACTAGGAATTTTGCTTAGAACGAGTGTTTCGGGCTGGTTATTAGTGTCCCCCTCCCAATGGGAGGGTACAAGGTGCTGCTTCTTGTGTGAGCTTCCCCAGTAATTAATTTGGGGAAGTGTGCATGCAGGTTCTAAGCAGGAGTTTAGAAGCGGTTGACGCTAGTCGTGCCTGTAGGTTTGCTTCCAGATCAGAAGGCTCCAGCGAAAGGCGGATGATGTGACGGTGGGAACAGACACAAAATTGGTGATTGATGACCGGTAGGTCTCGTTGAGGGGCCATTTAAATGAAGAGGTCTGTGATTTGATTCTAATACTTTTACAAATATATATATATATATATATATATAAAAAAAAAAAAAACACCCAACATTTTGAACCGTTTTAAAATACCATTATTTTAATTTTTCTAATTGTGAATGATTCTGCTATAGTATCTCTCAGTGAGAGCTGCCGTTAACTTGCTGTTTTCCAGTAGAAGTCTAGTGACGGGAGGAAATGCCGCTTCTCCTTGTAACCCTTGGGAGAGGACGAAGACTTCTGCAGTTGTAATAACTTCGCTAAGGGGACCTGTGTATGAAGGTTTTTTTGGATAGACTTCTGGTTTACCGAGGAAATTACCGATGCATTTACTAGACAGGCTTTCCCGATCAAAAGAATTTGCCTTCGAAGTAAATGTTCTCTTTTGCATTCAGATACGAAGTAGCACTTGTCAGATTGTCAGCAGGCAGGCAGACTTTCTGATTAGTAATTTATTATATTTAATATTTTGTTTAAATATTCGTGGTTTGACCCATTCTTGCAAATAGTTGAGCTACTTATCTTGTAGGTTTATTCCTTTATCTGGTAAGAAGTTTTTGTCATCGGCGTGTCTTAGCTGCTAAACTTTTAAAAGAGGATTAATTCACGTATTCTGCTGAGTTCAGCAATTGATTTAAGTGATTTTCAGTAACGCTATTTAATTTACGTGTAATGTAGTTGTGAATAAAAGGGGAGTGGAAGATCAACAGTTTAGCGAGGCGATGACAAACAAACAAACAAAAAAATGACCGTGGAATCGAAGCGGCCGTAGGAAGGGGCTGGTCGGACCAGCGGTGCCGGTGGACGCCGTGCCCGGAGAGCCGCGGGGAAGGCTGGGGGGCAGGTCGCTGGTCGGGCTCTGTCGACGGTACGTGTTTCTAAGCGAGACGCGCCCTGTCTGTCCGTGTCTGTCGGAACGTTTACGCTTCCTTTGAGCGTACGAGCGGGCAGCCTCGGAGAGCCCCCCTGGATGTGGCCGAGGAGGAGCGGCTCCAAATTCATCGGCAGGGAAGGTGTACAGCGGCGGCTGCGTGGGGAGAACGGCTTCCCACGCTGGTTTATTCCGCCGTGGAGTACGTCCTGTTCGACACCTATCGCTGTTCTTTCTTGGGTGCTCTCTGCCCTTCAAGGGGAAAAGTCTTGAGCCAATTTCTGTGACTGCTGTTTGTCTAAGGACTGCAGTGTCAGTGCTAAAAATCTCATTTTTGGAAATACTTTGCTTTGGGCGTCACTTTGGGCTGTGCGTTTCCTCGTAATCTGTTTTTGTGAAGCTGCCATGTGATCAGTTTCGTAGAAAACGTAATTTATTTTATAATCTTTTTGGGTTTTTGAGAATTAGTCCTCAGAGATTGTACTTGTAAAGGGTGTCTTGGTGGTAGAGAGATTTTTGTATAGTGAAACTTTTAAAAATGGCATTAAACTAATTTTATTTAATCTGCCCTAAATTAAATACTTTTGGTTTTTTGAAAGGTTTTTGTTAAATTCATTAATTCGTAATGCCTTTCCTATAGGTGCGTATTTTCTTTGGAAATATGACGTCAGACTGATGCAGAGCTTCAAAAAGCTGATGCTTTGTGTAATGCTTACTAGCTGCTTTCTCTTCCAGATCATCAATAAATAGAATTTGCTGATTTGCACTGACTGGGAGACCTGTTGCCAACCACAAAAAAAATGTCGTGCTCGTGAGTAAGCGTAGGAAGTTCAGGTTCAGTGTTAATTACCGCGCCTGCAATTTGTAAAACGTAAAAGCTGGTGAAGTTGCGGAATCCTGCGACTGCAGAATTGTCTCTGGGGATACGCTTCACGGAGAAACGGGGGTGAGAATATTTTGTGTGGAAGAGAGAATTAGGGAGGTTCCACTGTATCGGGTCCGATGTCATTTTAGCTGCTTGCCAACGGCTTGGAGTAGGAACTGGCTAACGTGTTGGTGAAGTTTGGTGATGACAATTTAATTGTTTCAGGTATTAAATGCTGCGGAGGACTTTGAGGAACTCCAGATACTCGTAAACTCCTTCGTAATTTGGTGACACTGGCGTCGGGAGAGGTTTCCTTTGAATTGAGCATGGTAATCTACTTTATAAAACACAGCAAAAAGAAACGGCGAGCTTGAAAGTTTCTTTACCTTGAAGACTCGTGGGGGACTTGACGACCCTTATGGGTCCCTTCCAACTTGAGATATTCTGTGGTACGGTTGAAGGTAAACACCCATCGTACAGAAGCTATTTGCATTTTTTTGGGGGCAGCTTTTTGGAAAGGATGTCTGTAAGATCATACAGAGCAGTTCACGCTTATCTGGAGTATTCCCCAACCTCCTAAACGTGGTAGTAGTGGGAAAGGATGAAGAGGTCATGAAGGTGGTTAGAGGTGTGGAGTGTGGTTGTGACATGAGACTGCAGCCAAGAACTGCTGAGCTTCGAGAGTCCTTCCAGGAGGGACCTGACTGAGGGCGTCCAAAAGTTTAAGACTTCATGAAAACTAACCGGTTGCTCTGCTTTCACCCCGAAGAGGAGGGAAATTCGAAGGCAAGGTGCCTAGAGTAAATTTGAGGTGAACGCTTCCCGGCTGACTCCTTGCAGAAATTGAGAAGGCGTTTGCACGCGGCGTTGCGTTGTAAAGCATAGCCTGACGTGTTGGGCGCTGCCCGCTGCCCGCAGCGGGAAAACAGACCCGTTGAACCAGGGGCTCTGATCTAATATGCCGACTTATCTTTCCTCTCCGTAGGGTTTGTACTGCACGTACTGTGGTAAGTCGGGTAGGAAACTGTACTATTTGTAGGTACTTACCTTAGGCAGCCACGCTTAGATGCAGCATTCAAACTCCGGGGTGTCTCTCGCTGTTCTGCCGGTTGTGCGGGCCATATCGAACCTTTTAGTGCCTCGGTCAGCTGGCAAAGGGGGTTGTTCTGGGCCGCTGTCACGCAGTGCCGCGCCTGGAATAAAAGCCCAAGAGCTTCCAGGCCTGCGGGCTCGCAAACGGACAGCGCAGACTCCCGGCGTTGTTGTTTTTCGTTAATGAAAAGGCTGAAGAAGTTAGAATCCACTGAAGTTTCTTCCAATACTCAAATAATCTTCATTTGATGGAGTGCGTGATTCGTTGACCTCGCATGCGGGCTTTCTTAGGAAATGTATAGAAGGAGCCGCGGTAGGAGGAGCTTCTTAAAACCAAAAGTGGGAAAACCACGTAAATGAGTTGAATGGGTAATTCCCCACTAACGCAAGAGCTAGCGCTGGACTAAAGCAGCGGTTACGGTCTGACCGTGTTCTTTCACGGTTTAACTTGCGACTCGTGCGTCTTTTTTAACTTGCAGCGCGTTTCTAGCTCTCTAACCGCGCGGCTGATGCTCAGACGCTGAGCTACCTGAAGAGTGAGTGGTCGTGTTTGAAAGCTGACTGGAAAGCAGTATGTTTAGACGGAGAAAGTATGCTTGTGTGCGTTTTAATTACGGTCTTCAGATTTCATCCCCCCAGTGCAGATAATAAAATTGTCGGCAATTAATTTGTACGTACTTTCACAAAGTAACTTCCTTCCTATTGTCTCCTTTACTTACTTTAATATCCTACCCGATAGTATTTTAATGAGGGAAGTTTCAGAGTTGCGAAGGCTTTCTCTCAAGCTCTATCTGTTGGCTGGGATAAAGTGCCCCTAGTTGATACCATAAGTACACATCTTGACGTAGACGGATTTGTTATTTTTGCACCAGAAACCCTAATGTTTTTGCAGTATAAAGTGCACTTTTTCTTAAAAAGCTTGTATTCACGTCTGATTAGTGTCTTATGTGATGAAAGTGATATTCTGCCAAACCTCCAAAGCTGAGGATGTTGTTAATTCTTCGTCATATTAATTGAAACCTGAGATCCGCTTCTGCTCAGTCTATTTTAAGACAAAGTAGAGAAGAAAATGCCTCCCCATAGACAGGAATTAAATATAGGAAGTGAAACTTTACACCGCCCTTAAATAAATCTCTGTGCTACTTAAATACACGTTCAGGTTTTCTATTGCACCAGCTTCTTAAATCGCAAATGTTTACTTTGATTAAACAGGGAGTGCCTTGTCCTGTGCGGGGCTCACTTTTGGAAGGCAGAGTGGTGGCGATGGGGACAGATGAGCCATTTGCACATAAGGTGGGTGGAAAGGCTGGGCTTTCGGCACTGGGAGAAACTGCTGAACTGGTTGGGCATCCCCTTTACCCAAGGGTGCTCTTCAGAAACTGCACGGAATTGAGTTCTCGAGGTTTCCGACAGGCGCTCGGACCTGACAAAGGAAAAACCAGAGTATTTGCTACTTCGTTGTCACTCTTGGTTAGGTTGGCCAAATTCGTGAAGGTTATTCTGTCTCTTCTTTAAGGTTACGTGTTTTGTTCGGACTCGGTTACGCACGTTACAGCATCACTCAGCCTCTCGGGCCCTCCGTTCGTTAACTGTGGTGAAATAAAGAGTTGTCTGTCTGGGTTATCTCAGGTGTCGCCAGTCTCATGCTTATCAGGACTCTTGGAGCTACAATTCTGAATCTGTTGGGGCTTCTGTTTTTCTCAGTGTGTTCTTGCAGTGCCTTGTAAAACCAAACAATCTAGCGTGTCACAAAAGGGCTGTGTAATAAAGAACCGTTAACATACTTTCAGCTTGCTATTGCTGGACTGGACTTTGTAACTGAAAATTTAAACCGATGTTTCAAAGTAAATAAAAGAGTTTAACTCTGACTCCTGGTGTCCTTTAACAGTCGTTGGCAGAAGGCGTTTTTAAAGATGCCTTTTGTAGGGTGGCAATTACGTATCGGTGGTCACAGACTGACCAGATAACAGCGCGTTTGGTTTGATGCCATTCCCCAAGCAGCGGCTGCTGTCGGAGATGAGCCCTTGGACTAATATGGAGCCCCTGCCCTGTCGCGCGTGGCTGGTTTTCGGAATGGGAACGGGTGCAGGGCCTGTTGCGGCAGGCCAAGGGGGAATGGCTTTAAACTAAAGGGGGGTAGATTCAGACTAGATATAAGGAAGACATTTTTTACGCTGCGGGTGGTGAAACACCGGCCCAGGTCGCCCAGAGAGGTGGTGGATGCCCCATCCCTGGAAACATTCCAGGTCAGGTTGGACGGGGCTCTGAGCGACCTGACCTCGTTGAAGATGTCCCTGCCCGCGGCAGGGGGGTTGGACTAGATGGCCTTTAGAGGTCCCTTCCAACCCAAACCATTCGATGATTCTATGGCTCTGTGCTGCCTAGGCTCGTTCTCTCAGACCTCAGCTGCTTATCTTGGATATTTGTGTCATTTTATTCAGAAGAGCATTTGGAAGTTTTATCTTCCCGTCACCTATTACGTATGTGTGTTTCTTTTATCTATTACGCTCTTTCTTTGTACTTTGCGATAAGTTTTCCAGCCCTCGTTTAGACCACGTAGCCTAACGGAGCAACAGCCACCCCTCTAAACAGAGTGCTGCACTCAAGTACTTATGCAAAAATTGTTCAACGTTACTGGTATGGAGATGCAGAGACCCGGGGAGTGTGTCCTTCCCCCGATTCCATGAAGACTCTTTTAAAGCGTGCAGCAGCATGGTTAGGTCTTGACAGCCTGTAATCCTGAAAGCTCTGGGGAGAAAAAGCTTTTCTCTGTGAGTTTGAGACTTACCCATTTCACTCCGAGCTGGATAATTCCAGGAGGCAGCGGCAAAAGGATCTGATTAATAACACACACACCCCCCCCCCCGGTACATTTCTCACACCGAAAACATCAATTCTGCTCAGATTTTTTTAAAACTCTCGTTATTCACGAGGCAAAGTCTTGGAGAGCGGAGTTTGGAGCCGCACTCCTCCAGTGACTGGAGTTGCCTCTACGCAGCCCAAGCTGGAAGCGGGACAAGACCGACTCTGGTTTTAACCCCCCCCCCCCCCCCCATGGCATTACTTTAAACAAACAAAAAAAATAACTCTTCCTTCTCTGTTCTCAGGCGAGAGATCTGTATGGCCCGGTCTGCGCTTGTTAGTGCCTCTGGGATCCGCGGCGGCTGGAGCACGAGCGTCGAGAGCGTGTTCTGCGCATCGGCGGAGAGCAACGCTGAGCGGGATGCGAGACTCCCCGGCGAGCAGGTCTGTCCGCAGCCGTCTGTTCGGAAGACAAGAAGGGTAATCGCGTGCCAGAGGGTTCAAAGAGCTTCCCAAAACTTCTTTGGAGACGTTAGTGTGCTGCAGGGCCAGACAGATGGTCGCTTTCCTGGGGGAAGGTGTTAGAGTCTGGTAAAACTTTGGGGCGTGCCGATGTCGGATGCACGAGGAGCTGGCGATCACAGCTCATCCGATCGACTTCTTCCGTTTCCTTTTTAGCTCGGGTTTCGTAGCCACGTCACGCAAAGCCTGCCTTGCCCGGTGAACCCTAAATCTTTTCAGTCTTTTCCAGATCTGTCAGTTAATAAAGTATTTCTGCTTTACACACCCTTTACTCTTCTCACATGGGCTTAAACGGCGGCAGCAGTTCTCCCCCTCTCTGTAGACGTAGTCTTGGACCAAAGGGGGTTTCAGCAACGAAGCCTTGTGGGATGCAGCAGGGGACCCGCTGGCAGCAGAAGTTGCTGCGATTCTGAAGCTGGCTTTGATCCGCAGGCTGCAAATCCCTCGCAGGCTCCCTAAGCCGTTTGGGAACCCGCTGTCAGGCATTTTCTAGCCAGATTTCTTCCGTCAGGCTTCTTTTCTGGAGGAAGAGCGAGCTCTCGGGGATCGCGGGAAGATGAGCAGCGTCTCTGGAAGCTGCTGGGGTGCAGCAAACTCGAGCACCGTCGCGTGTTGCTTTCCTTGAGAGCAACCCTGGAGCTCTCCCCGTCTTCCCCAAGAGCATCTCCTTGCCTTGCCGGGCTGCTTCATCGCTGTCGGTTGAGCGCTGCTGTAGGCTGGCTGCCGGCGGTGGCTGCTCACGTTGGGAGGCGATGCGACCCGGCTTCGGCCGAGGACGGGCAGAAGCCTTGTGTTGGCTGCTTTCAGGCTGCTACCCTGCTCCTGCCGCCACTGGTCCTGACTGGGAGCAAACTGGGGTGGCGGGGAGGGCTGGTGCCACCAGATGGTGCTGCCATACAGCCGGACCGTGCACAGCTTCCCCCCGCTGCGCTAGAGCGGGACGGCCTGACAAGAGGTACGAGGCTTCGACAGCTTCAGCTTGGTCCTGAGGGCTTCTTGTGGTCCTGCCTTTCACCGCCCCTGAGGTTACAGCAACGGGAGGAAACGAAGGCGTCGCCAGCGAAGGAACAGCATCGGGCCCCCCCGCAAGGCGAGCGGAGGTTGCACCGAGGACGTTGGTGATTCAGCGTTTGCCCCTCGCCAGCTGCTCAGCGGAGCAGGTTGGATGTGGTATTGATTACCTCCAGGCACGGCTTTGCCAAGGGCGAGGGCTAAAGGTAAAGCCCACGGCCGGCCCAGCGTACCGAGGTGGGACAGGGCTCGGGGAGCTCCCGCAATGGTCCTAGCCCAAAAGCTGTGCTGTGAGGGCTTACCGTGCCCCTGGTCCGGAGAGTTAACGGTGGTTTGTGACTGGAGGGGGGGATCAGAAAGGAAAAAATTACGGTTCTTTTTGAATCTCTGCTTTTTCTGTCTTTTTTCTGATGTCCTAGCTCTGGGAACGTGTTTTCCCCGAGCTGCCACGGCGATCTCGTCGAGTCCTCCAGCCTTTTCTTCGGAGTTGGAGCACCGTGTTGTTCTCCTGCTTTTATTACGCTTCGCTGATACCCAGCGTGCGATGGGCGCTGGGGGGGTTTGAGACCTTCCTCGAAGGTGAGCCAGGACGCGCGCTCCCCAGAGAGGAGACGGGCTCTCCCGTGGGCCAGCCCCCGATGAAATCACTCTCGTTGTAATTTGCTTTATAAGGTGATAAGCTTTTACTGCAAGGCAGCGTTTCCAGAGTGATGTCATGCTGTTGGGTAAGCCCTGTGTCGATGAGGTCGTTTTTGCAACCGGAACTCTCCAGAGGGAGAGATGGAAGGTTTCGCTGGTCGGCGGCGAGGAAGCTCGTCGTAGAGCATCCCGCTTGGGATCCTTGGATGCAGAGCCAGAGAGCTGGGGAGGAGATCTCTGTGGTGGACTGGCTCCTCGTGGATCTTAATTCTTTCTTGTAACAGCCTGCTCCGTTCCCCCTCTTTTCTTCCTCCCCTGCTCCTCAAGCCCTCCAGACCCTTCGTAAATGAGGTGGGATTTTTGGGCAGCGTCCATCTGGCAGGCTGCTCGCCCTCCGCGTTTTCCCGGCTTGCGAATCAAAGCTGACCTCAAGCAAAGGTGCTGGAGAGCCCACCCTCTCTTACAGCCGCTGCCGAAGGGCTCCCCGGAGCTTCAATCAGAAACTCGCAGCTGCGGATCTGGTGCGGGGGAATGGCTGGAATTTCCTGCCCGCTCGGAGCAGCCCTCGCTGCCTTCGGTGGAGGCATGTGCGGGCAGGTCCCAAGTCAGGGTTCGCTGCCTCTCGCACCCTGGGCTGGGTGGCTGGGGATGGACAGGCTCCTGGAGCAGCGGAGAATTCCCGGTATGCGCTTCCCGCACCGGGGATGATTGCTCTGGCCGAGGTATTTCCCCGTGCCGGGGCTCCTCGCCGGGGCATTTCAACCACGCTTTTCTTTCCCCGTTGCTTGGAGGTACCTCATAGCCTGGCTCCAGCCTTCCAGGAGATATAAATGGATGTTAACACCTACCTCTGCTACGGGCTGGGGTTTTCTTGGCCGGTTCCCAACCAGCATCACGGCTCAGGCCGGGGGGAAAGTCTCTTCTTGCTGCTCCTCGCCAGCTGCTTCCCGCTGCGGTGGATGCTCCGGTGCGGGAGCAGCGTGCCCTGTGTGCCCAGCCCTTCCCCGAGTCACGCTCCGGTGACTAATTCCCTCCTGACGGGCGCAGAAGCCTGGTCCATGCCCGGGTTCACAAATAAATACCTTTATTTCTGTTGGAGGTTAGGCTAGCAGCAACCTCACCTAATTCTTCAGCATGCCTCATCCAAAATTGTGCCTTGCACTTAAAAAACCATCCGGACTCTTAAAATCCTACGGTTTTAAGGAGCTTTCGGGGTTGTCCTTCCCTTGTAGCATCTCCTGAGGCTTTCCCTGATAAAAGAGATGCTGCTCTGGGACGTGCCTAGGTTGGATTTGATTTCCTTCATCTATTTCCCCCCCCCTGCTCTGGACTGGAAAGCTGTTTGGAGGAAGGATTTAGAGCTCATCGGGATCCCTCCTGAGCGTGGCTTGGAGCCTGCACGAGGGCAGGTCCCTGGCTAGAGCTGCAGCTTTCGCGCTGCCGCTGCCTTGTTCTTCGCTTCTGGGCTCAGCACCGCCGTCCCGAGGGAGCAGGATGCTCTCGAAAGCCTCGGGGGTACCTGCTGGATCTACGCTAAAATGGAGGCGAAGGGCTGTTTCGGCACGTCGGAGGGGCGAGACGCATCCCCCTTTGAACAGAAAGAGGCTCACACCATGGAAAAGCTTCTTTTTAAAGCTGCTTCTCGATAACCGTCACTTCGATCCCGCCCAGGCTGAGCTTGCTGCCTGCTGCTCGTGCAGACGATGCTCTCGAGGCATTACGCCATATTTATGTCTGCCAAAGGGGAAATACCATTGCAAGCTGTAAAGCATCCTCGCTGGAGGACAGACCCCACCTGTAAATCCCTCTGTCCGGGAAGCCCGTTCCAGGAAAGATGCTCGTTGCGAGCGGAGGACTTCCTCGTGCCGAAAGTATCGCTCTAAGGATGGGTTTTGGCGGTTGGATTGGAGTAATTTCCTGCACTGCCCGGGCCGAGGGGGCTGGGAATTCAAGTTAATCGGTGACCGCGGGTGCAGTCGAGGCAGAAACGTCTTTGTCCAAGTGGAGCAAAAGTCTCACTTTTGGCAGATGCTGTAAACTTGCAGCAAAGGAAGAAAAAATGCGATTCCCGCCGCGGCAGGGCAAAAGCTGCTTTTTGCTCACCTGACCCGTCCTGTTTGTCTTTTATTTAGAAACGTCTAAAGGTCAAGACAGCTTCCACTCTGCCGATTCATCATGACGGCGGCCAGTGCTGGGAAAACACGGGCTGCGGCTTCCCAAACATCCCACGCTGGCAGCGGAGCCGGAGCCCTCGTCTCCCAGCCCTCTGCACCCCTTTCCAGACCTGGAATGAGACGGGATGGAACAAACCTTGTCCGTGATGCGACCGACGGACCACCTCGGAGGCCGGCTGGGTTCCTCCCCTCCACCGAGGGTTTTCTCGCCCCAAATTACTCCTGGAAGTGCTGAAGCTGCCTCCAGCCACCAGCTTCCCTCGAGACCAAGCCCTAAGGGCTGCTTGGAGCTTCGTGCGGCGGCAGCAGATAGGGGAAGCCGTGCTGCTCTTCCCTTCTTAGCCCTTGGCTGAAAAATACGCCACGGGAAAGTATTCTCTACCTCGCTTGCAGTAGTTTGCAGGAAATATTCCCCCTCCAGCATCCGACCTGCTCAACCCGAGCGGTTTCGGGGAGCACCTGAGGTCCCATAGGTCATGGGGAGCACCCAGTCCGACGCCGTTTGCCTTGCAGAGGGACGCTCTGGCTGACGGGATGCTGTAACCTCACCCTGCCGGTCCGGGGGCCGCTGCGCATCCGTTTCCCGGGGGGCTCTGGCTTTCATCGGAGACCCTCGGCACCCTTTCGGGAGCCGCTTGCTCAACAGCTGCAAGGAACTGATAGACCTAGAATCTGGAGGGCAGCACTTCCCCTCTTGCTGCTTGTGATAACGAACGCTACAAAAATAACCGGGGTTTCTGCAAGCGCGCGTGGGCGAGCGACTGCGGGGAAGTTTCGCGCTTTTCGGTGAATGGAAGCCTTCCGGAGCCCCCTCGCCTGCGCTCGCCCCCGTCAGCCTCCCGTCACCTGGGCTGGGGGAGCTGCGGGGGGGGGGGGGGGGGGGGGGAGCAGAGCGGGGCCGTCCCCTCGGGCACGATCGCCTTCAAGCTGGGGAGGCAATTGCGTTCGAGGAGCCACGAAGCCCTGGTTGCGCGTGGCCGGTTTGGGGCTCGTCCCGCGCGGCGCCGGGAGCTTCTCGGGTCCTGCTCGAGTTGGCCCAAGTTCAAGGCTGCGTCCAGCTTGCGTTTCGTGTGGAAGCGACTAATGTTCGTGTTCCCCTTCTCCTTTCTTTTGGTGTTTAATCTCAGCATTTGCAACGTGGCTTCTTCCCCCAGCGCTGGCTCAGCTGGGAGCTGCAGGTGGCTCTGGGGGACGCTCGGGATGGCAGCAAGCGTCTGCCGTGTCCCCCCGCTTGCTCCCTGCCGACCGCCTCATGTCTGGAGGGGGAGAGAAGGCGAAAAGATTATTTACATCTTTCCAGGCTCAGCAGTGCACGCTCTGAGCTTTCACTAGACTTTCTAGCGGCCTTTCCAGCTGCTGGCCCCCACGTGGTGCTTTAACCACCAAAATCCCCAGTTTCTCTCCTGCTCGCTGCGTGCGGAGGAGCGACGGCATGAGGACATCAGCTCCTCCTCACCCTCAGCCCCTGCCTCGGCCCCTCCGAGGTCCGGGAGTCCCCGGCCACCTGCAACCCCATGGCCAAGCGCTCCTATAAATCGCTGCTCTAGATCCGCGCCAGGTAGGTGAGAGCTGCGCTGCGGCTGCACCTTGCCGAGGGACGCAGGCAGGATGCGTTAACCGGAGAGGAACCTGCATCCCGCTGGGAAGAGGCCTTGGGTAAATCTGACCTTCTGATGCAAAAGACGATGCGCTAACGGCCCAGCAAGGAGCGGAGGAAACGTGGGATGCTGTTTACGCACAGGGCTGAGGCTGTGCAATCACATCTTGCAGGCTGGTGAGGACACGCTGGGAGATTTCATAACAGGTCGCTCGTCATTCACAGCCGCTGCTCTTAAAACACAAGTTTTATGGCTGTTGCTGGCCTGTAAATCTCCGACTTCCACGGCTGGCGCCTTTTGGGGGAAAACATCCGTCTTCGGCAGACTTTGATGCTCTCCAAGCGCGAGCCACCGTGCGTCACTCGTGGATGGGGCTCGTACGACGCAACGCGCCTACGGTTAGAAAATTCATTGCAAAAGCAGGACTTCAGGATTTAGGGTTTTGTCAGGTCTTGCTCAAGGGCCGGGCAACGTGATTGCTGGTGGGTCAGGGCCTCTTCCTGCGCCCAGACACGCTGCACGGCTCCGATTCGGCTTTGGACAAGCGTGTTTGGCACCTTGCAGATGGTGGAGGCTGCTGGCGACCGGGCTGGTGCCTGCCGTGGACCCGGAGATGCTCAGGGTGGAGGGGAGAGGCATGGCGGTTCTGCCCTGGGGTGTTACCCGGAGGTTTGTGGTCCTCCTGGGGTGATGCTCCCTCTCCCTTCTTCCTTGAATTGGGGGGGCTGAGGGATTACAATCGCCCCAGCTGATAAAATCCCCAGGAGAGGAGATCACAGAGGGGCTCGGTGCTCTCGGGAACTCCTGAAGGATCCCACAGCTCCAGCTGGAACAAAAGCACCAGCTGAGGAGCCAGCGCCCGGACCAGCTCCCCGCGGGAAGATGTTCCGGGAAGGGCTCATCCGAGCGCGTTCCCTGCCCGGCTGCCGGAGGGACGGGTGATGTGCCACCCACGGCAGCAGCGGGACGGTACCCGACTCCACGTGGGACAAAACACTCGAGATAAACCCGGCCCTGAGGTTTCCCCGTGAGCGACGCATGGGGTTTCTTTCCAAGCTGGAGGCTCCGGGCGGAGAAAGGCAGCGTGAAATGGTGCGAGGTCTCCGGGTGGGCTCCTCCTGCCCGCTCGTCGTCCATCCCTCTGCAAGGGCGATCCAGAGCAGGGCAGAGGAGCCAGAGCCGGGGCGATCCCCTCCACGTGACGCTGCTCGTGCTGACAGACTTCTCCTTTCATGTGTTTTAGGGTGAAACATTTGGTCTCGGTTTTGCCTCAGGCAACCCCTTGAGAAACTGGGTGAGAAAGGCAGGAGTAACGCTGGAGCCGGCTCCCGAGGCGGAGCAGAGGATAAACAGTTATAAACCACGGGATTACTGTAAGCACGTTCATCCCGTGGCAGGAGTGCGGTTAGAGACCAGGCGCTTGGCTCGACTTCAGGACATTTGGGAACGGCCTCGCCTGCCCCGGCCGGCGCCGAGGGGGGACCTGCCCGTTGCCTCATCCGACCGGGGGTTTCTCATCCCTCTGCTCACGTTTTTTGGGTCAAAACATCCCTTAGGAGAAGGCGAGAGACGGGTGGACCCGTGCCGGCCTCGGTGTCTTGTTCCCACCGTGGGTTTTCTCTTCCCCGGCGTGCGGGCAGCCCCGGTCTGGCACGGTGCTTCCCACCGCACGTGGCCCCGCTGGATCCGTGCCCCCCCCCCGCGTGCCCGGCTCCATCCCGACCGTCTTCGGGATGCCCAGGGATGACGTAACCCGGCCGCCATCGCTTTAGGAGGGACGGACCCGGGGCAGAGCCATCCCCCGGCTGCACCTGCCACTGGCTGCTGCAAGCTGGGCTGCGGTGTCATCAGCCAGTTCGGTAGGACAAGGTCCAACGCTGATCCGCTCCCTCCTCCGTGCATGTGCCGGCATGAACCGGGCTGCTCGGCTGCCGCTTCCCTGCTCCGCTTCTTCTTTGCAGGGGTTTCGGGGAACGGGCTGCGTGCCTGGCTCAGCCTCATGCGGTAACGGGGAACACGTGCGCCGGCGGGGACCGGCGCAAGGCGAAGGACGGAGAAGGCAGCCGAGGATGCAGGGATGGACAAGCCGTGCCACGAGGCTGCCCGCAGCGCTGGCCTGCCTGCACGTCGTCCTCTCTCCATCACCCCCTGCCACCCGCTCTGCCACCTCCGAGGCCAATCGGACATTGCCCGCAGCCGCTTGCCCCTCACCGACGGGGCAGGGGAGGTGAGAGGGATCCCCCCAGCCATGAGCTGGCATGGCGATCCGCGGGGAAAACGCGGGGTGGAAGGGAAATATTTGTGTCTGAGGAAAAGGATTACATATTTTTCATCTCCACAGCTGCAAACCAGCTCGCAAATTGCCCAACTCCGGCACCATCAGAGTTCCCGTATGAAATCCCAGGCGGAGAGGAGAGATTCCTGCTGGGTGTTTACTCCGGCGTCACCCGCCGCCAGCCTGGGACGGGGAGGGGGGACGGAGGGCGGGCAAAGTTCGGCTCCTATAAAGTCAGGTCTGGTCCACTTCATTCATTCCCCTTGCAGCATCGCCGGGAGCCGCACGTCCAGCCTTTGCGCGAGAGGTTTTGCAAATAAATCCCCCCGGGACCGCCGGCTGCCTGCGCGATGCCGAGGGCGCTGCGGGACGTGGGGGCCGCCCTCACCTGCCTCCAGCTCCTGCTGCTTCTCGCCGGCGTGGAGCTGAGGCCCCACGCGTGGGACGAGGACAGGCTCCAGCTGGAAGCCATCAAAAAGGGGATCCTGGAGCGGTTGGGGATGCCCGCTCCCCCCGTGGTCCGGCACCGGCTGGACCAGGAGAGCATCCGGAGAGCGCAGCGGCTGTACCAGCAGAAAGTGGCCGAGCTGACGGGGAACCGGAGCCGGGAGGAGGAGGGAGCCGTGCCAGAGACCAGGCACCTGCATCGCCTGACCCCCAAGCGTAAGTGGCCGTGGCTCCACGTGCATCCCACGACCCTCATCCCGTCCCCGTCCCCCCCGGGCACACACATGTGTGTCCCCCAACGTGTCCCCGCTCGGGCGTGTCAGCCCGGCTGCCTCGGCGTGTGCCAGGACATGACCGGGCATGAATCGCGGTGGCTGCGGTCATCCTCGTCCCGGCCGCTTTCCTTGCCCCGGCAGCAGGGAGGAGCCACCGTTTTGAGCCGTTTTGCTTAAAAATGCAAAAACCAGCAAATTTGGGATGAAAGCTTTGAGCAGCGTGGTGGCGGCTGCGGGTGCTCGGAGCAGGGTTTGAGCCGGCTTGGGGGTGAGCGGAGGGGAGGTGCCATTCCTTGAGCCCCGGCTGGCTGCTCTGTGCGTTTGGGGTTTTATCTGGATCTGGGGAGATTTAGGGATTTACCTGGATCTGGGGTGATTCAGTTCCTGCTGCTTGGGCTGGGGGGGGGGTCACCCCGCTGGGTCCTGGGGCACCTGCTCCGGCACCAGCTGCCGCCCCTCGATGAGACCCTCAGGCTGGGGCTCCCCGCGGACGGTGGATCCCGGGTGATCCGGGGTTGAGGATGGAGCCGGATCTCCCCAGCCTCGGCATCCCTCGGGATTTGAGTGATTCCCCGGAGGCGGCGGTTTGGCTGCCCGACAGGAGCTGGTCACGAGCCTTGGCTGGCGGCATGGCTTGCCGGCTCTTACATTAGCTGTCCTCCCTGTCCCCGCAGTGCTGCGCCAGCCGGACATCCCCCGGCGACACCAGGACCCCCAGGGACACCAGGACCTCCAGGGAGACCAGGACCCCCATGGCCCCTACCGCTACCATCTCATCCTCTCCCGCACCGAGGCTTTCCACCGACAGCTCCGGGTGGTGCAGGCGGAGCTGAAGCTCTTCAAGCGGACGCTGGCATCCCCCGGCATGTCCCCGCTCGACGCCTCGGTGCCTCCCCGCATCAGCATCTACACGCTGGGGGGGGCTCACGGGACCCCCCAGCTCCTGCGTAGCCAAGAGCTGGACCGCGACGCCCCGAGCCTGGACCTCACAGCGGCCGTCCAGCCCTGGGCTGCCGGTCCTGAGGCCACACTGCGCCTGGAGCTGGCCTTCACAGCCGACGTCTCAACCTTGTTGGCCACCTCGGGGGGCGAGACCCTGGTGCTGGAGGTGGAAACCCATGAGACAACGGGACGGGGAGCCAGGAGAGCCCGGGGGCTGGAGGAGGAGTGCGGGAAGAGCGATGGGAAGTGTTGCCTCAAGTCGCTCAAGGTCTCCTTCCAGGACATCGGCTGGTCGGACTGGGTCATCGCCCCCAACAGCTACTACATGAGGTTCTGCGAAGGTTCCTGTCCCCACAACTACAAGCCGGCCAGCATGCACGCCCAGATCAAAGCCCGCGTGCACTCCCTCTCCAAAGCCACCCCGCCGCCCTGCTGCGTCCCCGCCGGCTACGACCCCATGGTGCTGATGCACTACGACGGCGAGGGCAGGCTGGTCTCCACCCTCTTCGAGGACATGCTGGTCACCAGGTGCCACTGTGCCTGATGGCATCGCCGGACCCATCACCGCCCGGATGGGGCAGAGCCTGCCCGCCTCCCGGCAGCTCTGGCGTCCCAAAAACCAGACCCCATGGCACAAAACGCCTCTGCGCCAGCCCTGGGTCCGCCATCCGGCTCAGCCCTGGGGTCCCCGGTTGTGACCCCCCCCCTCCACAGGCCACAATAACGTACTCCCCCCTCTCTTCCCTTATTTAAAACAGTATTTTATTTGGTAGGTGGATCCTTCCCACCCGAGAGAGCCCAAACAGACCGGGGTGGTTCTGTCCCCAGGTGGCCGCAGCCCACCCCACGTCTGAGCATCATCTCTGCTTAGGGACTTATTTATACAACCATCTTATTTATTGCTAACTTATTGTATTTTATAGCAAAATACCTTTTGGGGAAAGTTCTTTGCGCGTATTTGCATTTTATATATTTCTATAAAACAGAAATAATGTAATAATGTAAATGAATAAAGTGATGGGAACAGGGATGCTGGCTGCTCCTCCTGCACAATTAGGTGGGGGTCTCCGACGGCACGGGGTGAGCGGGGACCGAAGCCCCGCAGCAGGTCGCCCTCAACCGGGGGTCCCGCAGCCTGGACCCTCCGCCCCCCCTCCGCAGGTGACCGGCCGGGACCTGACCCCATACGGATTTGCCGGTAAATTCTTACGGCTTTCCGGGGCCGGGACAGCCCCATCCCCACCCTGCCAGCGGCTGCCGTGGCGGGTGAGTAATGCCTGGGCGATGCTCCCAGAGACCTTTGAGCTGTTTGTGTCCTTGAGATGGGTGCTGGGCGCAGCCTTGACCCCCTGGGTGGGACGTCCAGCCGGGACGTGGATGCTGCCCGATTTCCAGGTACCTCCATCCGTGGGACCCTACGGACACCAAGGGGTGGGGGAAACCCCGGCTCCCCGAGCTGTGCCACCGTGGAGGTCGATGGCATGCGTCGTGTCCCCAAGGGACTCGCCACACCTGGATGGGGTGGCTTTGCTGGTCACAGCTCCTCTCTGCTCCGTCCCCTCTTCCAGCGTGTCCCAGGGGTGTCCCGGGCTGCCCGGCCCCTCGGCAGCTCCTGGTGGGGACCGGGGCTTGAGGGACATGGGATATGGGGACCTCCACTCTGGGGACGTGGGCTTTGGGGACCGGGGCTTGAGGGATGTGGGATATGGGGACCTCCACTTTGGGGACGGAGTCTTTGGGGACCAGGGCTTGAGGGACACAAGCTATGGGGACCTCCACTCTGGGGACGTGGACTTGAGGGACCCGGGCCAAAGTGACATGGGCTCTGGGGACCTGTCCTTCAGGGTCCCTTGGGACCCCTGCTCTGGGGACCTGTCCTTGAGGGTCCTGGTCCCTTGGCACCCCCACTCTGGGGACAGGGGCTCTGGGGACCTGTCCTTCAGGGTCTCTTGGTCCCTTGGGACCCCTGCTCTGGGGACCTGTCCTCGAGGGTGCTGGTCCCTTGGGACCCCTGTTCTGCGGACATGGGCTCTGGGGACCTGTCCTTGAGGGTCCTGGTCCCTTGGCACCCCCGCTCTGGGGACAGGGGCTCTGGGGACCTGTCCTTCAGGGTCTCTTGGTCCCTTGGGACCCCCGCTCTGGGGACAGGGGCTCTGGGGGTTCCAGGGACTTTCCCCAGGGACTTCCAGCCTCGGGCAGCTCCTTCGGGTTAATGTTTACAGCCGTCCCTGTGCCCCTTACCGGAGCTGTCAGTGCCATTAACAGATAACGAACCGGGGCTCTGCTCAGCCGGTGCCACCCCGCTGCTGCCAGAGGGACGGATCCAGCCCGGGGAACGGCACCAGGCGGAGGCTCAGCCCTGGGGCAGCCACGCCGTGTCCTGCCCGGGGCTCCCAGCAGACCACGAGCTACACAGATACTTTAAGATAATGAAACCATTTAATGGGGCACGGTGGAGCATCACAAGGGCCGGAGCTCGGGGGACCCACGCGTAGCCGGGGGGGAGGGAGGGGGCACCCAGATAAGCGGTGGGATCCCCATGTCCCCAGGCTGCTGGACCCCTTGGGGTGCACAACCTGGCAGCGCCGAGCTCGGGGATTTTGCCAGGAGCATTAAAAAAGAGGGGCTTCTGCTCTGTTCCCCAAACTGGCAGATTTAGCAAGGAAAAGCGGGGGTGCAGGCGACAGCGGGGTTAGTCCCGGTGCCTGGATGTCGCCAACCGCCGGCACATCCCCAAGCGCACGTGCACCCTGACACTCCATCGGCAGCCGAAAGGGGAAGAGGAACCATGAGCTGCGGTCACCCCACGGCCCCCCCCCCCCCCCCCCCCCCCCACTCTGCCAGACTGCCCCAGCGGGGCCTCATGCGTGTCCCCGTCCGGGAAGGCTCCGGCGTGCCGGCCGCCGGCGGATGCTGCGCTGAGGTGTCCCCGCGGTCGGTGGCCGCCAGCCCCGGGACAAGCGCCAGCCCTCAGCCCTCGCCCCACGGTGGGAACTGGGGAGAAGGAGGGGGCGGGGGGGCACGTGTGTGTGTGTGTGTGTTAAAATTAACCCTCTCTGAGAAAGGCATCCCTGGCAGGATGCGAGCGTGGGGACCACGCATGTCCCTGTCCCAGCCGTGGGGAGACCCATAGAGCCCTCATCCATGGGGAGCGCCCATCCCCGTCCCCTCTGGGCTGGGGGGGTCCCACCAGGGAAAGCCCTGGGGAGAAGCGTCAGTGGGAGCCAGAGCTGCACCCCCCCCAGCCCCCCCAGCCCCCCCTCGGCCCCTCACTGGTCGGGGATGACGTAGATGTCCTCGCCGGAGCATCGCGTGTTGGCGTAGATGGGCTGGTCCCCGGGGACGGCCTCGCTCTCCAGGAAATAGTTGTCATCCACCGGGACCTGGGGGCTGGGGGGGACACAGAGGGGTGGCACCTGCCTCACCGTGCCCAGGAGATGGGGCGGGTTGGGGGTGGCTGGTCCCCAACGGGGGGGAGCGAACGCCACGGGGCAGCTCTGGGGGTGCGGGTGGGGGGAAGGGGCTCAGCCCCGGCAAGCACCTGGGCCTTGGGGATGGTGGGATGGGACAGCACGGGATGGCATGGGTGGCACTGCGTGGGGCGGCATGGGATGGGGTGGCATGGGGTGGCATGGGATGGTACGCATGTGACCGGACAGCATGGCAGCATGGCACAGCACGGATGGCACAGCATGGGATGGGATGGGATGGGATGGGATGGGATGGGATGGGATGGGATGGGATGGGATGGGATGGGATGGCGGCACGGCATGGCACAGCACGGCACAGCATGGCACGGCATGGCACGGTACAGCACAGCAGGGGAGGGGATGGGACATGCCCCAAGCAGCCGGTCCCCACGCCGGAGCCTCACCTGTACCGCTCCTCCTGCCATCCCGGCGTCCAGCCCCGCGCGGCGGCCGGGCCGGTGCAAGGGCTCACAAAGACGTTTTCATAGTCCGGCGCGGCGGCAGCATCGGTGGTGCCGATCTCAGCGGCCCGGCTGATGTAGCGGGGCTGCCCGTGGGCCGCGGTGGACTCCCGCTTACCCCACCCCGCGCTGGCAGCAGCAGTGGCCACTTTCCTCTGCCGGTAGCAAACCACGGCGGTGACCGCCAGCAGCACGGCCACCCCGACGGTGGCCCCGGCCAAGCCGGCCACCAGCCTCGTGCTGCCCCAGCATTCCCGGACGTGGAAATCGGTGGCGTTGAAGACGTCGTGATGGGACGTGAGGCAGTGGCACCGGGGCACCGTGCAGTTGGGCCGGGAGCAGGTGCAGGGTGCCAGGATGCTGCCCACCACGTCGCAGCGGCACGTCACGGCCAGGAGGCGCAGGCTGGCACGGAAAGCGGTGGGGGGCACGGCGGGCAGGGGGTTGTCCTCCAGCCGCAGGCTCTGCAGAGCCACGGCGTTGGCGAAGAAATCGTCGGGCAGCTCCTGCAGCCGGTTTTGCTGCAGCTGGAGATGCCGCAGCCCCCGCGCTTGGCTCAGGAAGGCGGCCGGCAGCTCCCGCAGCCGGTTCTGCGACAGGTCCAGCTCCTGCAGCCTCGGCCCGACGCGGGATGAGGGGCTCAGGGCGTCAATGCCGTTACGGCTCAGCCACAGCCGGCTCTGCCGCTGGAAGGGGCCCAAGTCCAGCTCGGCGCATTGGTGGCTGCTGTTAGTCAAATCCAGCTCGGCGGGGGCGTCCGGCGGCACGGCGAAGCAGGGGGCCGTGGAGGCCGCGGGGCACAGCAGCAGCAGCAGCAGAGTTAGGGGGGCTGCAGGGTGCCCCATGGCCCCTTCACCCCGATGGGCGCCTGGGTGGGAAATGGGGGGGTCAGCAAGACCTGCCTGAGCGGACCCCCATTCCCGCTGAGCGTGCCGGTTTCCCCCTCCCAGTGCAAACCAGTGCAGCCCAGTCTGGCACCCACCCCGCTCCCTCGCTCCCCGGGCAGGGCAGCACCTGGGGGTCCCGGCGGGTGGTTTCCACCCCCCCCCCAGCCCCAGCACCCTGACTTGCCTGCGCTCCGGCCGCCTCTCTGCCTGGCACAGGCAGGGGTGCGGGAAGAGGAACAGGCGGGTCCCGCCGTCCCGTGTCACCCTGCCAGGGCGTAGCCGGCCCCGGGGCAGGGGGGGCAGGCAGGGAGGCAGCAGCCCCCGCCTCAGCACCCCCCAGCTGCCGCCGGACCCCCCCCCCCGGCCCTTTCCTGGAGTGCTGCAGGGCTCTGACCCCGGGTGCTGCAGTGGTGCTGCTCCCTGCCCGAGGGGCCTGGGGGGAGCCCGGCGGGGTCTCAGGGCTGGGGGGGCCCAGCTGGGTGCTGAGCATCCCCACGGCCTCGCGTGTTGGCACCGGCTGGGGGACCCCGGCCCTGCGGCCCCGGTGCCCCGGGGAGCACCCGAGCAGGCGGCTCCAACAGCCCCCCCGGGCACACGCGTGGGCACACGCGGACATGCACACGCATGCGCTGCTGCATGCTCGCACATGCATGTAGGCGCACGTGTGTTGGCTGCTCACACACGCATCCCACATACGCGCTCAGGCACGTGTGCACACGCCCGCCCACCGGCAGCACGGACACGCGTGCACTGCCATGCACACACATGCCCTGCTGCGTGCACATGCGTCCACCGCCACGCACACGCGTGCACAATCGCGGTGCCCAGTGAAGCGGGTTGGAGCGGGGGGGGTGGGGGTGTGTGTGTCGGGGTCTTAATGATGCGTTGGTGCAACTAACACGGCGGCCCGGGGGGGGTGTGCGGGCAGGATTGGGCCCTCCCTGAGGTCTTGGCACCTGCGAGGGCTCTGCTTGGGGTCCCCCGTGGGGAGGGGGTCCCCTTGCGAGGGGACCCCAGGGCTGGGGCGGGAGGGCTCCGTGCAGGGCGTGCGTGGGTGCGTGTCCGTGTCCCCATGAGGGGTTGGTGTCCCCATCGCGGTGTTCCCCATGTCCGCACCCTTCTGGGTCTGCCCTCGGGTCCGTGCCCCCCCCCCCCCCCCGTGTCTGTGTCCCCCTGTGCAGCTGTGTCTGCCGCCCGTGTTTGTGTCCCGTGTCCACCCCCTCGTGTCCGAGTCCCCCCACCATGTCCGTGTCCCTCCACGCCCACCCCCTCGCCTCCACGTCCCTGTGTGTCCAGTGTCCGTGTCCCTCCCCTCGTGTCAGTGTCCATCCACGTCCATCCCCTCCTCTGCATGTCCCTCTATGTCCCTCCACCCTCTCACGGCCGCGTCCCTCCGTGTCCACCGTGTCCGTGTCCGCCCCCTGGTGTCCGTGTCCCTCCATTTCCACCCTCTCGCATCCACGTCCCTGTGTCCACCGTGCCCGTTTCCACCCCCTCGTGTCAGTGTCCATGCACGTCCACCCCCTCGTGTCCACGTCCCTCCGTGTCCGCCCCCTCGCATCCGTGTCCACCCTCTCACGTCCGTGTCCCTCAGTGTCCACCGTGTCCCTCTTCACGTCCGTGTCCCCCCCACGCCCACCCCCGCGCGTCCGTGTCCCCCCGGGCCCATCCCCCAGCCTCTGTGACCCTCCATGTCCTCCCCCCCCCCCCCCCCGCGCCTCTGTCCACCCTCTCATGTCCGTGTCCCTCTGTGACCACCGTATCCGTGTCCATCCCCCCGTGTCACTGTCCCTCCCTGCCCACCCCTTCGCGCCCGTGTCCCCCCGTGCCCGCCACCTCCGTGCCCACCCCCCCGCCTCCGTGTCCTTCCATGTCCACCCCTCGCCTCTGTGTCCACCCTCTCATGTCCGCGTCCCTCTGCGTCCGTGTCCATCCCCTCGTGTCACCGTCCCTCCGTGCCCACCCTCTGGAGTCCGAGTCCGTCCGTGCCCACCCACTCCGTGCCCACCCCCTCCCCTCCGCACCGCCCCCACCCCCCCCCTCCAGCCCCCCGTCCCCCGTCCCCACCACCTTCCGCCGCGCTGCCATCGCCCTTTTAAGAGCGGCGGGCGCGGGCGGGGGGGGGGGGCGGCGGCGTTGCTGGAACAGCCGCGCGGGGGGAGGCGGTGGCGGCGGCGCGGGGACCCCCGGCCCGGCGCGGCGGTTTCAAGCTCCCCCGCGGGCGCGCGGCCGGAGCCGCCGGGGCCGGGGCCGGGGCCGGGATGGCGGCGGGGGACCGGGGCCGGGACCGGGGCCGCTGACAGCCGGTGCCGCGCCGCCGCCCCAGCATGTACGCCAAGGGCAAGGGCTCCGGCGTGCCCTCGGACGGCCAGGCCCGCGAGAAGTGAGTGCGGCGGGGGCGGGCGCGGGCCGGGGGCGCGGAAGTTTGCCGGGGCGGCCGCCGGGGGAGCGGGGACGGAGGGAGAAGCGGGGGGGGGGGGGGGGGATCGGGGGGCGGGCGGACCCCCGCGGCCCCGCCCCGCCGGGGCGCACCGGCAGCCGCCGCGGGGCAGCGGGAGCCGTCGGGGCTCAGCCGGCCACCGGGAGCCGCGATGTGCCCCGGGCGTCGCCGTCCCCCGGGCCACCGGGAGCCGCGGTGCCCTCCCGGGCGTTGTCGTCCCCCGGGGCACCGCGGTGCCTCCCGGTCCGTGGCGTTCCCCGGGGCACCGGGAGCCGCGACGTCCCCCCGGGGCATTGCCATCCCCCGGGGCACCGGCAGCGTGACCCGGCATCCCCGGCTGTGCCCGTCCCCGCCGTGCCCCGGTGCTCGGGGCCAGCGCTGTCCCCGGCGGGGGCTTCATCCGTCCCCGGGGCACCTGCCGGAGCCGGGGGGCTGCGCCCCGCGATGGCCCCTGAGCCCGGCCACCCCCGTGGGGGTCCCCGCGGGTCCCCTTCCCCAATGCCGGTGGGTGATGGAGCACTGGGGACGGGTCCCCGGCGTCCCCCAGAAGGTCCCCGGCCAGGGGACACCCGCGGTGGCACTCGCCCCTCAGCCGCGTCCCGCGTGGGACGTGTCACCCGTCTCATCCCGCTGACGGGAACCGGGGCGGCCACCCCGCTTGCCGTGGAAAGGTCTCCGGTGTCACCGGTGGGACTTGGTGTCGCCGTGATGCCCGTTGGGGGTCCCTCGCAGGGAGGTGACATCGAATCCCCCTCGTTAATTCTGCGCTTGCACGGGGGCTCCGTCCTGACCGTCCCTCGTGTCACTCGGGGTCCCCCCTTTTCGGGGTCCGTCAGACGGGGCTGTCACCGCGCTGCTCCGGCAGTGACGGCCGTGGGGATGCCGTCCCTGCAAGCGGGGCGCCCCCCCCCCGGGGCGGTGGGTCCCTGGGGTGGGGGGGGGCCGTGCCCGGCCCTGACACCCTGTCCCCGTCCCCGTCCCCGCAGGCTGGCGCTGTACGTCTACGAGTACCTGCTGCACGTGGGGGCCCAGAAATCAGCCCAGACCTTTCTGTCGGAGGTAAGAGGGGGGGGGGCAGCACCTCCTGGCCCCCCCCCCCCCCCCCCCCGCCCCATCCCATCCCGCGGGCTCGGGGCCCTGCAGCCCCCGCGGCTGCCTGAGCCCATCCCCGGGGGTATCAGGCCTGGTAAAGCGATGCCTGACCTCCCCCGTGCCCCTCTCCACAGATCCGATGGGAGAAGAACATCACGCTGGGCGAGCCCCCCGGCTTCCTGCACTCCTGGTGGTGGTGAGTCGGGGCTGGGGGGGGGGGGCCGGGAGCGGGGCTGGACCCCCCCTCCCCACGGTGATGGGGCTGGGACTGGGGCCAGGGGTTGTCGTCGTGTCCCGTCCCCCCCCCCCAGTCCCCACGCTGCCGCCACATCACCTCGTACCCCATAAACCTGCCGCTCTGCTTTTCCCATCAGCGATTT
>NC_134973.1:4370718-4452710 GCF_965638725.1 Aptenodytes patagonicus
GGATGCGGACAGGGAAACAGGGATGAGGATGGGTTTGGGGTCAGGGATACAGGGATGGGGATGGGAGTGGAGTTGGGGATGGGGACAGGGAAACAGGGATGAGGATGGGTTTGGGGTCAGGGATACAGGGATGGGGATGGGAGTGGAGTTGGGGATGGGGACAGGGATACAGGGATGGGGATGGGGACAGGCATACAGGGATGGGGACACGGATGGGGTTGGGGAGGTGGATACGGATGGGGCTGGGGACAGGGATGGCGACAGGTGGGGATGGGGACAGGGACTAGGATAGGGGTGGGGCTGGAGACAGGGATGGGGATGGGGACAGGCAGAGGGAGATCGGGAGTCAGGGATGGGGATAGGGATGGATTTGGGGACAGGGATACAGGGATGGGATGGGTTTGGGGACAAGGAAACATGGATGGAGACAGGGATGGGGTTGGGACCACGGGTGGCGACAGGGATACAGGGATGGGGACATGGATGGGGACAAGGATACAGGGATGGGAATGGGGTTGGGAACAGGGAGATATGGGATTGGGGACAGGGATGGCGACAGGGAGACGGGGACGGGGACAGGGCTAGTGATGAGGATGGGGTTGGGGATGAGGACAGGGAGATGACAGGGAGACAATGATGGGGTGGGGATGGGGACAGGGAGACAGGGATGGGGTTGGGGACAGGGACGGAGCATCCCGGTCCCCACTGACCCCCTGCTCTCCCTACAGACCTACGGCAGCGGGATGCGCCCCCCCCCAAGCTCGCTGGCCGGCCCTGGCATGCCCGCCATGAACATGTAAGGCACCCGTCCCCCCCCACCGTGCCCCCTGCCCCGGAGCTGGGCAGGGGGAGCCAGGGGGGCCTCATGGGGGGGGGGGGGGGCAGGGACCGGCAGGACCCCCCCCCTCATCTCTCCCCGTTGCCTTCCAGGGGCCCCGGCGGCCGCGGGCCCTGGCCGAACCCCAACGCCAACTCTGTAAGTTGGGGGGTGGGTGGGAACACCTGGGGCAGCGGCTGGGGCCATGGGGGTGCTGGCTCCGTGCCCCCCATGCTGACCCCATGCCCCCCATGCTCACCCCCTCTCGTCCCCCCCCCCCCCCCAGATCGCCTACTCCTCCTCGTCCCCCGGGAACTATGTGGTGAGTATTGGGGTGCACGCGGGGCTGGGGGGGGGGATGTGCTGCAGCAAACTCACTGTGGCTCCCCCTAACCTGCCTCCCTCCTCTCCCCCCCCCCCCCCCCCCAGGGCCCCCCCGGGGGCGTTGGCCCCCCGGCACCCCCATCCTGCCCAGCCCCGGAGGTGAGTGTCTGCGGGGAGTGGGAAGGCACGAGGCACAGGGGTGGGGGACATTGGGGGGGGGGGGGGATTTGGGGTGCCATGCTCACCACCCCCCCCGGTGTGTGTCGTGTCGTCCCCCCGCCAGACTCCACCAACTCCAGTGAGAACATGTACACCATGATGAACCCCATCGGGCCCGCGGGGAACCGGCCGAACGTGAGTGACGGGGATGGGGGGGGGGACGGGACGGGGACGAGGGGGTCCCGCATTGCTCACCGTGCCCCCCCCGCCCCCCCCCCCCCGCTTCCCTTCCAGTTCCCGATGGGGCCCGGACCCGAGGGGCCCATGGGCGGCATGAGCACGATGGAGCCGCATCACATGAACGGATCCTTAGGTGGGTACCCCCACCCCAACCCCACACCGGCTGGGGGGGGGGGGGCGTGTGTGTGTGTGTCCCCCCACCCCAGCACCCCCGGGACGTGGCGGTGGTCCCCAGCCCTGCTGCGGCCGCATCCCGTGGTCCGTGAGCTCCATCTGCGGGTGGCCGGACTCCACGCAGGCCCCCGCTGCGGCTGGGGGGGGGGGGGGGGGGGGGGCAGCAGGGACAGCGGGATGGCGGCTGGGGGGGGACGACGGGGACGGACACACACAGATGGAGTGGGGGGGGTCAGTAACGCGCTGCTGTCGTCCTTGCAGGCTCTGGGGACATGGATGGGCTGCCAAAGGTGAGTGTGGGGACCCTCAAACCCCACGTGCTGGGATACCCCCCCCCCAATGGACTGGGACCCCATTTATTGGGACACCACCCCCACCGCCCCCCCCTGCCATGCACCAGGACACTGGGGCCCCCCATGCACTGGGACCCCCCTCCCACGTACTGGGCCTCCATTTATTGGGACCCCCCATGCACTGAGATCCCCCCCCCCCATGCACTAGGATTCCCCCCCCCCCCACATGCACTGGGACCCCCGTTCACTGGGAACCCCCATCTACTGGGACCCTGCACCATTTCCCACCCCCCACCCCCCCCCACTAACATTTTTCTCCCCCCCCCCCCAGAGCTCCCCCAGTAACCTGGGGGCCCTGAGCAACCCCCCGGCACCCCGCGGGACGACGCCGAGCTGAGCAGCAATTTCTTAAACCCCTTCCAAAGCGACAGCGTAAGGGACCCGGCGGGGACCCCCGGGGACCCCCGGGGGGGGGCAGGCGGCGAGGGCGGGGGGCCCGGGGGGGGGACGCAGCGGCCGGGGCCGGGACACACACACACACACACACCCCCCCCAACAAGGTCCCCACGGGGGTGTCCGTGTCCCCCCCCCCCATGGCAGCGGGGGGCTCGCCTTGGCCGAGCAGCCGGGAGGCGTGAGGTGGCCGGTGGGGGGGGGGCAGCGGTGTGTGGGCCCCCCCTGGGCCCCCCCCCCCACTAACCCTCCGGTGTCTCCGCTCTCTCTAGTACTCGCCCAGCATGACAATGAGCGTGTGAGCCCAGCGCCGAGGCCGCCGACAGCCAGCCGCACCAGAGAGAAAAATAATTAATAATAATTACCAACCCCTGCCCAGCGCCCCCCCCCCCAAAAAAAAAAACACTAAACAAACAAGAAAAGGTGGAAAAAAATAATAATAATTAGAAATAAGTCATGTGACTGACTTACTGCCCACCCGCCCCCCTCCCCGGGGCAGGGACCACCCCAGCACTGGGACACACACCCCCCCCCCCCCCCCCCGGGCACCGCAGACAACCCCCCCCCCCACCACCCGGGGTGGGGCCAGGCGCTGGGGTGGGGGTCTGGCATCGGGGGAGGGGGGGGGGGGGGGGGGGGCTGTTGTGGGGGTGTTTTGTCCCCCCTGGGGTGGTGCCAGCCCCCCCCCCCAAGCATGGGGAGGGGGATTTGGGGAAGGGGGGGGGGTGAGTGTCACGGCACTGTACCCCCCCCCCCATGGCATGCTGCCCGGCTGGGGCGCATGCACTTAATTGCAATTAGCTGCAATGCTAATGAGCAATGCCCCCCCCCCCCCCATCCCATCCCATGGAGGCGGGGGGGGGGGGGGGCATAGCCAACCCCCAGCCCTGGCAAAGCCCCGGGGGGGGGGGCAGCCGAACCGACAGCACAGCCCCCCCCCCCCAATGCAGGTGCAGCCCCCCACCCCCCAAGCCAGGGGCACCCCAGGCTGTGCGGGGGGGGGGTGGGGAAGCCATACCACCCCATGGAGCACCCCACCACCACCCACCCCCCCCCCAAGCGCTCTATAGGGCAGGCCCCAGTGCAGAGAGCAGCCCCCCCCCCTGCCCCCCGGCAGCGAGCCGGCCCCGGGGGGGGGGGGGTCCCCAGCCCCCAGCCCCATCTGCGTGCTCAGCCAGCACTGTGATTCCCGGCGCCCCCCCCGCCCCCGAGCACCAGACCAGGGCCCCCCGCACCTCCCCCCCCCAGGGACCACTTGTAAAACTTTAATATGAAGGAATTTTTTTTTTGGTGTGTTTTCTGATTTTTTTCCTCTTTTATAACAGAAAGGACCTCAACACCCCCCCCCCCCCCCCCCCCCCCCCTCCCCAAAACTGCCGCCGCGCACCCCAGCCCCCTCCCCTGTACAGCCCCGTGCCGGGGGGGGCGGGGGCCCCATTGGTGCCCCCCCGCCGGGGGGGGGGGGGGGGGCAGCCCCCGGCCCCCGTAGGGGGTAGCGCCCGCCATAGGCGTAGTGCATTCTGTGTAGGGACACATCCCCCCCCCCCCCCCCCATTTCTAGTCTCCAGAGCCTTTAGAGCCCCTGTTACTTATCAAAACAATAATGGGGGACCCCCCCCCGCAAAAAAAACAACAAAAAAAGAAAAAATACAAAAAATACCAAAAAAAATCAACAACAACAACCCCCCACCCCACCCCCCCTCCCCACATCAATAAATGTAATTTGATTTTTTTTCAGAAGGCGCCGGCATTCGGCTCTCGCTTCGCCCGGGGCTGGGGGGGGCCGGGGGGCGGGGGGGGGGACCCCAGGAACCAGGCGAGACGGGGCGGGGGGACATGATGTGCTCCGGGTTTATGGCGGGTACAAAGCTTCACAGTTTCGAGTTGGCATCGGAGCCGGGCAGCACCGAGCGCTTGGGGAGGGGGGGGGGGGAACAGGTCGTGGACTCCCCGCCCCGGACCCCAAATCCACCCCCCACCCCCCACCCCCCCTAAAAAGCTGATAGGAAATACAAAAAGGCACCCGCCGTTAGTCAGCTCCGTCGACGTGGAGGGGGGTCCCAGGGGGATTCCGGCCGGGGGGCGCCGGGGCAGGGGTGCCCGTTGAGCTGGGTGGCCGCCGGCGCCTTCTTGGGGGAGAGGGGGCAGGCGGCCCCCCCGGGGCAGGCGCGCGTCGGGCTGGGTGCCGGCCTCTGCATCTTGTGCTCCAGCAGCATGTGGTTCTGGGGGGCAGCCCCAGGCGGCCCTGGGCGGGGGGGAAAAAAGGGGGGGGGGGGGGCTCAGGGCTGGGCATGCCAGTACTGGGGAAGGGGGGGGACGTGATGGCACCGGGCACCCGCGTGCCGGGAGCCAGCAGTGTTGGGGACACGCGCGTTGGGCACCCGGGACCTGTTGGCGTTGGGCAACCTGGGCAGGGGGCACTGGGAGCCATTGGTGCTGGGCACCCCCTGGACGCTGGGACCCACGGGTGCTGGGACCCACGGGCATCGGGCACCGAAGACCTACTGGCACTGGGCACCCCCCCGGGCGCTGGGACCCACGAGCATTGGGCACTGGGACCCATCACGTTGGGCACCCCCCCCGGGCATCAGGTACTGGGAGCCACTGGCGCTGGGACCCATGGCATTGGGCACTGGGACCCACTGGCGCTGGGACCCACTGGCGCTGGGACCCATGGGCATTGGGCACTGGGACCCCCTGGCGCTGGGACGCATGGGCATTGGGCACTGGGACCCACTGGTGCTGGGACCCCCTGGCGCTGGGACCCATGGGCATTGGGCACTGGGACCCACTGGCGCTGGGACCCACTGGCGCTGGGACCCATGGGCATTGGGCACTGGGACCCACTGGCGCTGGGACCCACTGGCGCTGGGACCCATGGGCATTGGGCACTGGACCCACTGGCGCTGGGACCCACTGGCGCTGGGACCCATGGGCATTGGGCACTGGGACCCCCTGGCGCTGGGACGCATGGGCATTGGGCACTGGGACCCACCTGGTGCTGGGACCCCTGGCGCTGGGACCCATGGGCATTGGGCACTGGGACCCACTGGCGCTGGGACCCACTGGCGCTGGGACCCATGGGCATTGGGCACTGGGACCCCCTGGCGCTGGGACCCACTGGCGCTGGGACCCATGGGCATTGGGCACTGGGACCCACTGGTGCTGGGACCCCCTGGCGCTGGGACCCATGGGCATTGGGCACTGGGACCCACTGGCGCTGGGACCCACTGGCGCTGGGACCCATGGGCATTGGGCACTGGGACCCCCTGGCGCTGGGACCCATGGGCATTGGGCACTGGGATCCACTGGTGTTGCACCCCTGGGCGTTGGGCCCGCTCGCATTGGGCACCCCAGGCACTGGGAACCGGGGACTCATCTTGCACTGGGACCTGTTGGTGCTGGGCATCACCAGGACCCCACCAGCGGTGAACACCCCGGGCACTGGGACCGGCACCTTGGGCATCACGCACCAGGCACGCCATCGGCAATGGGCACTGGGACCCACCGGTGCTGGGCACAGGGACCCATGGGTGCTGGGCACTGGGACCCACTGGTGGCAGCAGCCACTGAGCACCAGCACCCGCCAGTGTTGGGCACCCCAGGCCTCGGACACCAGGACCTACTGGATTTGGACACCTCACCCACGGGTACGGGGCACCCACGGGCACTGGGACCCACGGGCATTGAGCACTGGGACCCACTGGTGTTGGCACCCCGAGTGTCAAGCACCGGGACACCTCCTACAAGCCTTGGGTGCCACCACGGGCACCAGGGTGGGTAGGACCTGGCACCCACGAGCGCACGGGGACCGCCGGGCTACCTCAGGATGTTCTCGATGCAGCTGCGCTGGCGGAAGAGGGCGTTGACGACGGGGGTGCCCTCGGGCACCAGCGGGGCCTTGCAGAGGAAGGCAACGATGGAGAGGACACTGTGGAAGCCTGGAACTCGGGGTCGGCCTCGGTGCAGAAGGTGACGCGCTGGCACAGCTCCGTGAGGATGGCCAGGTCCAGGATGATGGGGCTGGCCAGCAGCGAGTCCTGCGGGCACCAAGGGGCGGAAGGTGAGCCACCCGCCGGGGACATGCCACCCCCAGGGCCACCCGGCCACCCCACCCACCCTCGCATGTGTTGTGGATGACAATGGTGTTGGTGCCGCCCATCATGATCTCCGACGTGTACTCGTCCAGCGCGCGCTTGCTGTCCCCCACGTAGGGCACGTACTTGATCACCACCTGTGAAGCGACGTCCCGTCACCTCCCCCGTCACCCCCATCGTCATCGTGTGTCGCCCCCTGGCCCCCAACTCACGCAGTGGTCGGGCTTGTCCTGGGGGCCGTAGAGGACAGGGTTGGCCTGGACCGTGTCGTCCACCACGTTGCTCTTGGAGATCTCCTTGGAGCGAAACTGCTGCGGGGCCGAGAGGTTCTTCCCGTCGTTGTTCCCAGGTGGTTGTAGCTCACGATGGACTTGGTCTGGGCAGGGGGTGCAGGCAGGTCACCCCCCCGTCACCCCCCATCACGGGCAGGTCCCCCCCGGGCTGCCCCGTCCCCACGTACCTGAGTCCAGCGCCCACCAAGAAGTCCACCAGCACCGACTTGAGCTTGGTCTGACCTGACTTGAAGTCGTCGCCGCAGATGAAGACGTGGAGCTGGGTGGCCAGCTCCACCACCCCCGGCACGAAGGTGTTCTGGGGGGAGCCATTGATGTAGGCGCAGCCCTCCAGGATGCTGCCACGGCAAAGGAGTGGACGGGGACACCTCCAGGCCTCGCTGCGGGGACATGAGGCGGCTCAGCACTAGCAGAGCGGTGTCGTCACCCCCCCGGTCCCCTCCCCTGTCCCCTGACCTCGATGGCCCACAGCAAGTTGGCGGCGGTGTCATTGAGCCCCGGCACAACGTCGCAGAAGCGCTCCGTGTTGGCCGTCCAGAGGACGATGACTTTGTCCACCCCACTGGTCTCCTTGAAGTCCTGGATGTCCCTGCGGATCTGTTCCACCTGGGACACCACCGAGGGGACATCAGCGCGGCGGCATCCCCCCGTCACCTGTGTCCCCCCCATTGCCACCACCCCACCAGGACCTGCTCAGCCATAGACCCGCGGAGGACGTTGTCCGCCCGCTCCTCCTGGTTGGCGGCGATGAACTCGGGGATGTAGATGGAGGGTCGGGGCTTCATCTTCTCCAGGTGGGGCCAGAGCTGCTCCTGCAGCGGCCAGTCCAGCACCTCCGCCCGCCGCATGGCCTCCGCCAGGTTCAGCGAGGAGATGTCCCAGCCTGGGGGACCAGGGGTGATCAACCACTCAGGGTCCCCCACCCCATTGCGGGGGTCCTCCCCTGCCCCCCACCTACGTCGAAGACGATGTCATTGGGGTGCACCATGGGCAGCAGGTCACGGAAGGCACGTAGACGTCGCCGGCGGGGCCGTGCCCAGGCAGACGGTGGAGGCTTGGAGCAGGGAGCCGTAGTAGTTGGCTTTCTGGGATGGAGAACATGAGGATGAGCCACAGGCACGGGGGGGTTCCCCAGCACCCCCAAACCGAGGGGCCAGGGCTGCAGACCACCTCCGTGGGGGCAGAGAGGAGATCGGGGTGCAGGACCAGGTGCAGATGGGAACAGCTGAGTTCCGTGTCCCCATCCCTGCGGACGCCCGGGTCCTGGGACCTCGCTGGGTCCCGCCGGGGACACCCACCTTGCGCCCCGTCTTGGTCATCCAGGACAGCCCCAGCTTGTTGGCCAGCACAGCCGCCGTCACTGTCGTGCCGTTGTTGCCCCCCCAGCCCACCAGCATCACCCCTAGACGGGGGACCTGCCGCCCCCGTCCGGAAGGGTGAAGCGGGTCGAGCACGGCCGCACCTGTGGGACAGAGACGGGGGACACGTGGGGACGAGTAGAGCCACCGCCGAGCCCCCCCCCGCCAGCCCCTCTGCCCCACCCTGCCCGTACCTTGGTGACGCCGTTCTCCTTGCAGACGTGCACGGTGCTGTACGTGTACTTGGCCTCGATGAAGTCCTTGCTGTACGTGATGTCGGGGCTCTCCACAAGGAATGTCTCTGCCATTGTTCCCAGAGCTGGAATAGGAGGAAATGGGTGTCAGCCCTGCAGGCCTGGCACGCCGGCCCCCCCCACCCCCCACCCCCGGGCCCCCGGCCCTGCCGGGACGCGACTCCAGCACCACTCCCTGCCAGGCTGTGCCGCCGGTGGGGACCGTTGGCTCCCTGCCCTGCGGCCTCCCAGAGCGGCGGCGGCGGCGGCGGGGCTGCCACCCGCGGCCCCTTCCCACGCGCGTCCCGCACCGGACGCTGCCCTCGGGACAGGCGGGGAGGCAGGGGGGGGGTGATCACCCCCACCCCCCCAAACCGGGTCCCCCCCAGCCCCAGGATCTCACTGAGCCCCCAGCAAGCCGGGAGGGTGCAGGGTCCCCGTCCTGCTCGGGGCAGGCAGGAAGCTGTCCCTGCTGTCCCCTCCCCGGGGGTGGCAGGGGGCACAGGAGGGCGTGGGGAACTAGGGATGCTCTCAGGGGACATGGGGACAGGGCTGTCCCCACTCCTTGGGATGCAGGGGACATGGGGACCACGACTGTCCCCACTCCCTGGGGTGCCAGGGGGTGCAGGGGACATGGGGTGTCCAGCACCCTGGGGTGGCAGAGGGTGCAGGGGACATGGGGAAGGAGGTGTTCCTGCACCCTGGGGTGGCAGAGGGTGCAGGGGACATGGAGATGGGGCTGTCCCTGCACCCTGGGGTGCCAGAGGGTGCAGGGGACAAGGGGATCGGGGCTGTCCCTGCACCCTGGGGTGCCGGGGGACACGGGGACGAGGGCTGACCCTGCCGCCCCAGCGTGTCCGGGGCACGGGGGAACGCGGCCTGGGCCGCCCCCGCTCCCCGGGACCGAAGACCAAACCCCCTCCCGGGCCGCCCCCGCCCTCCCCGCGGGCACTCACCGGGCCGGGCCGGGCCGGGCGCGCTGGAGGCGGCGGAGCCGGTGGCGGTGGCGGTGCTGCCCCGCGGGGGATGATGCGATCGCGGCGGCTGCGGCCGCCCCGGCTCCCGCCGCTTAATCGGCTCCCAGGACCCGCCCCCCCCGCCGGCCCCGCCCCCCCAAACCGGCCCCCGCGCGCCCCCCCCCCCGCACGTGCCCCGCCGCCACCGGCACCGGCGCCCCCGGACACCCCCCCCCCCCTTTCCGGACCCCCCCGGTCCCGGCCCCGCGGCAGGTGCGGGGGCGGCCCCGGGCCCCGCCGGCGGCTCTTACCGGGGGGGGGGGGCGGCGGCAGCGGGAGGCGAAGGCGGAGGGGAGCGGCCGCTGACCCGGGAAGGGGAAGTGGCGCCGGGGCCGGGGCCCGGGCCGGGGCCGGGGGTCCCGCCGCCGCCTTCCGGCTATTGACTGCCCGGGCCGGCGGCTTCCCGCGCCGCCGGGGCCCTGTGCCTTCCCACGGGCACCGTCCCACCGTGCCGCTCCCACGGTGCTGCCAGCCCTGCCCCGGCACCGGTGTCCTGCAGCCCCCGGCACCGGCACCCCACTGCCCCCGGCACGGGCACCCCAGAGCCCCCGGTACCCTGCTTGCCGCAGGCACGGGCATCTCAGCACCGGCACCCTGCAGCCCCCGGCATGGGCACCCCAAAGGTCACGGCACCAGCACCCTTGCAGCCCCTCACGTGGGCACCCCAGAGCCCCTGGCACCGGCACCCCAGCATCCTGCAGCCCCCAGTATGGGCACCCAGAAAACCACGGCATCAGCATTCTGGCACCCTGCAGCCCCCGGCATGGGCACCCCGAAGGCCATGGCAGTGACACCCTGCAGCCCCCAGCATGGGCACCCCGAAGGCCATGGCAGTGACACCCTGCAGCCCCCAGCATGGGCACCCCGCATCCCCTGGCACAGCTCCCCCCACCCCCCAACCCCCCGGTCCCCCCGCCGCCCCTTGCCACGGCTGCCCCTCCAGCTTCCCCTGCCCCACAGCCCCCGTCCCGGGTAGCCGCCGGCGGCGATGCCGGGGGGCAGCCAGGCCCCTTGTGAGGCCGCACCCCACATGTCGGCCATGGGAGCGCTGGGGGTGCCCGGGGGCCGCTCCCGGCCGCCGCGGAGAAAGGGCAGCACACCAGCGAGGGACCGTGGCTGGCTCCCCGCTCCCCGGCCCCCGGGGGCCCGGCTGCCTTTCAATGGGCAGGCCCCGCTTCAAAGGAGCCCCCGGAGCAGGAGCAACGCCCGGGCGGGCCCCGGCCCCTTCCCCACCCTCGCTCCCCGCAGACGTGGCGAGGACAGCTCTGCTCCCTGCCGCAGCCACCCACCCGCCCGCCCGCCCGGGGCCCTGGCTCCATGGGGGGGGGACGCTGGCATCGTCACCCATCTTCCCGGCATGGAGCGGGACGGGACCCACCGGGGCCAACCCCGGGGGCACCTGCCGCCGGCCGGGAACGGGGCGGCCGCGGGGAGAGGCGGCGGCGGCGGCAGGCATGGCGGTGCCGGGGGGCCGCGTCCGGCCCCCTTGGCCATGGAGGAACAATGATCCCTTGGTGCCGGGCTGGAGGACAAAACGAGCCCCGCGCTGGAATGCCAGTGCCTCAGCAAATTATTGAAACAAAAATAACATTTCTTTGTACAATAATCCTGGGGCGGGGAGGGTCCGGGCAGCGCTGCCAGGGGCCCAGAACTGGTATTTTTCCACTGCTTTCCTTTTTTTTTTTTTTCCTTTGCCCCCCTCCCATAACTCCCACCATTGTTCCTTCCCCCATTCCCTTCCCACTCCTCCCACGCTCGGCACCGCATGAGCGGGGCTCCCTTGTTCCTGCTTGCCCAACGCGTTCATGGGCCGGGAGCCCGGGCCGGCCGCCCAGCGCCTTCGCTCCCCAGCTGCCGGGGGCTGGCGGAGGGCCAGGCGAGCCACGGAGCCATAGCGACCGGCCCGCTCCCCCAGCAATGGTGCCCACCCTCCCCGTTCCAGCAGATCCCCCATCCCCAGGGACGGGCACCCAGGGCACGAAGCTCCCCCCCCCCCCCCCCCCCCCCCCCCGGGAGCCCCCCGTTGTGGGAGCTGGGGCAGCACAAACTCCCCGGTGGTTCATTATAAACAGGTTCAGGGCCTGATTCTGCGCGAGCCGGCGCTGCTGGCAGAGATGCTCCCTGCGCTGGGAAGGGCTCGGCCGCGGGGGGATGCAGGCAGGAGCCCCCCTCGCCTCCCCCAGCAGGTCAAGGCCAACCCAAGCAGCCCCAGATTTATGTCCTACAGACGCAAACAGCCCTGGCGCTCCCTGGCCACGTTTTCCTCCGTTCACGTTTGGGTTTTTTCCCCTCGTGTAAAACAATCCCCAAGCTCTGACCCTTCGTTATCTTTGCCTGCGCCGGCTGCTCGCAGCTCCTCGTCCTCTCCTCCCTCTCCCCAAGCCCTCACCCTCCGGGTGCTGCGTGCCCAAGGACGGACCCACGCATGGAAAGGGCGATTCGGGGTGGTCGTGCTCGGCGGTGGAGGTGCAGCAGCTGCTCTGCAAGAGGGACCAGCACCATCGGACCGTGTCAAGGACAAATTATTCTAATGAGCTTCCTCCTGTAAACGAGCCGCGAGCAAAAGGTGCACGGGGAAAAAACCCACAGTGCTTTTGCCATGTTTTAAGCATCACTCAAAGCTGACCGGGGCAGCCAGGACACTGCGGGGTCATCTCTGCCTTCCCACGTGTGTGTGTGACCCTAATTTAAGGGCAGCTTGTGCCTGACATTGTCCAAGTGACACTTTTCCCAGGCGTGACCTGAATTATCAGAGCCCAGGGCTCCTCGTGAACCTGCACAGTGGGCTCAGCTTCGGCGCGCAGGAGGGACGCACGGACGCAGCCTAAAATAGATGCCGCTCCTCGTCCCCCCACGCCGCGGTCCCCAGGGAGGGCTGGCAGCCGGGCTCCCAGCTGGGTGCAGATAAGGAGACAGCGGCAGGAGCCGGGCTGGCTCTGGCACAGCAGACGCAGCCAGTAAATTTCCACTGGGGCAGCTCCGAGTTAACGAGCTCAGTGCGTGACCCCAGCCAGAGCAGGAGCTGCCAGCGGTCGAGAGGAATTCCCCAGGAAAGCTGGGACGGGAGGGGACAGGGACCCTTCCTGCCTGAGCGTCCCCACGCAGGTCCCAGGGGACAGGACCCAGCCTTTAACCAGATGAACACCCCAGAGCAGCCCCCAGGGGTGAAGCTCACATGAGTGAGGAATAAAAGATGGTAAAAGGGGGGGCCGGGGTGTGGAGCTTGGCTCAGAGGTGACATTTGCAACTATAAACCTGATGATTTGGGGATCTGCGAGAGCGTCAGCTCGCCCAACGCGTCTCGGCTCTCGCTCCGTAGCCAAGTGTCCCATGCGAGCAAACCCGTGCCGGCCGTGGGAGCATCGCCGCCCCGCGCAGGTGCTCGTGCTGTTGTGTCAACTCCAAGGTCAAGGCTGGCGAGACAGGACGGAGCAGAGCCCTCGCTGTTCCCCCCCACCTTTAAAAAAAAAAAAGCCAAGGCAGTTGCAAGACGTTTCATTGCTGGATTATTTTCTCTTTCTCCATTATTTTGCTATTTTGGAGGTAGAATCCAGAATCCTGCACTAAAACAAAGCGGGCTGTAGATGAACACGGGCTCGTTACGTACACGGGTGGATCAAGCAAGACCTACTGCCGGCACTTTTGGCCTCGAGACCAGTGAACTTGCGACCGTCAGCCCTATTAGAGGAGGGGATCCCAAAGCAGGGCAGCACAGCAACCGCTGAAGGAAAACAGAAGCTATTCAGAGCATATTACGGTACTGAGCAGTTACTGGAGTGTTTTTCATTTTGCCTGCTCCAGCCGCAGTGAGCAGACGACCCAGGGATGCTGCAGAAGCCAGGACCGGAGCAAGCAGCCACGGTGACAGCAGAAAAAAAAAAAAAAGGGACAAAGCCTCGGTACAACCGAGATGCCGTTTGTATCCTGAGCTTTAGCCGGATGATTCAGACCCGCGGGTGGAGGTGGGAGCTCCAGCAGCGTGGACGAGGCAGCGCAGTGGCAGCGTCTATGCCAGGCTCATCCCCACCTCGCTGCTCTGGCAGCATTGACGTCCCTGCTCCAGCTCCCTACGGACGTGACTCACCCCCCACGCGAGCGAGCTCAGACGTCAAACCCAGCTCAGCTCACTGGGAGGGAAAACGCAGCAGCCCCTTCCGCAGACGCAGAGCGGCCGAGGGGAGGCACCTGAACCAGGTCCGGACCCTCCCCAGGAGCTCCAGACCAGGGCTATGTGCTGTCAGAAAGAGCCGCCATAACCTAGGAAGCTCCAGCACCGTCGATCCCGAGGGAAAAAGCAGCAAGGCCCTCGCCTGCCGACACCACCTCTCTGCCCAGCTCCGAGCCCTCCCGCCACTCCTGCCGAGCCCCGTCTGCCCAGGGCCCTGCGCCCTTCCAGGCTGTCGTGCTCCGTGCTCGTAGGACCCCTCTGAACCTCCACGCTGACACCAGCGATGGGTGCCTCTTCCAAAGCAGCTTCCCCCCCCCAAAAAAAATGGACACTAATGCATTGGAGGGGGAAGAGCCCCAGCTCCTGCCACTGCAGAGAGATGCGAATCCCACCGGAGCACCAGGAAAAGCTTCCCCAAAGAGCAAGGCTGCTCCGCGGCAGCATTTCTGGGCGAGAGCTCTCCCCGCGCGCAGCAAGCGGCTCGCAAATGGATGGCCCACACCGAGCACCTTTTCCTTCCCGCATTTCTTACCTACCGCTCCGATACTTTAACTCACTCAACTGACTCGGCTCCTTTAAGTTTCCTGCTTTCAAACTCCACGCCAGCCACTTATCACCTTTCCCTTTTGAGTTTTCTTGCAGTAAGAAGCACTGAAAAGAAATACACAACCTTATTGTTCGCTTGTTTTCCAATACAGTGAATTTATTATATGTTGCAAAATCAGCATTCAGCTTTTTAGTGTACAAAAAAGACACTAGCTCTTAAGAAAAGATTAGGAAAGCTGAAGACTATGCTGCCTTTAAATTGTAACATTTTGGCAAAGTGAAAAGCTCTTTTGTAAACTCCAACTCCATGGCTCAATATAGTTTTATCCACAGTACAATATTACAAAGTAAAACACAGTATCAATAAGTTAAGATCATACTTAATCACCTAGAACTGGTTTCTATTAACCCAAAAAGCACAAAATTTGCCTAGCTTCATAATCTCTAAAGAAAGAAAAAGAAAAAAAAGGCATATTCGACTACAATTCTTTAACACAGTCCGAAAGAAAAGTGAAGCAGAAAGTTGTTGAATGCTAATTGGGTCTCACAGTTTGGATATTCATTAAATATTTTCAGTTTTTATATTCAAATTTTAGAAGTTCCAGAATATACATGTAAATGTACACAATACATCTTTGTATACAACTCTGTTTGCAAAAATATCTTATAGCAGATGTATAAAGACTGAGATCCATCTCTATCCCCCTCCCCCCCAAAGCAACAAAAAAAACCCCCATTCAAAATATTAAGGATCAGAAGGAGAAGTGTTTCCACGGAAGAATTTACTCATCCTGGGTTTGTAGCTGCTGCCTCTTCCGCCATCCGAGTTCCGGGCTCCTCACGCACTGCAGTCGGAGATGAAGTCCCACCAAGCCCCGTGGCTCGGCGCGCTGCTGCGGGGGGGGGGACGACGACGCTGGGAAATTCAGCCTTGCCCCCGAGAACACCAAAACTTGTGTAACCGCTGGCTGGCGATGCCGCTCGCAGGTCTGGCACCGAGCGGGTTTTGCAGTGACAAATCTCACAGCGGGTCCGAGAAAGCGCGGCATCATCCCGGCTCCTCCACGCGGCCTAATGCCCCCTCCCGGATCCCCTGCGGCTCCGGTGAAATCCGCCTCGGTGCACAAATTCACAGCTGCGGGAGGTTTGTTGGAATCTTAGCCTAAGCGAGGCTTGAGCTCGGACACTGCCACCAGCCACCACTTACTGCTTAAGAAACTCCTGCACCGACCAGGTGCAAGATCCCACGGAGCGGGAAGACAAAGTTTTCAGGACAAAAGCTCCTTGCCTTTAACTCCCGTGTATTTTCCAGCTTTCCCTGACGAGCAGAAGCACCGGAGGCAGGCAACGTTACACAAATGGGTACGCCCACAAGAGAAATGGCTCCCTAACCTCCAGCCGTCTTTATTCGGAGAGGAAGAGATGGGACCGAAGCGTTCCCCACGCTCCGAGATGCTCGTCGGGACTTCCCTAGCTGGGCTCTCTGGGGTGCTCGCCCTGCAGACCACCGCGCTCCTCGGACATCGCATCTCTTCCCTCCCCCCCCCCCCACCTCTCCTTCACCGCTCCGTTTCTCAACGGGTTTGTTTTTGCAGACCGGCAGAAAAACGTGGCTGTCCAGTGGCAGTCCGCGGACCACGGCCGGAGGGTCGCCGGGCCAGCAACGCGCAGCGCAGCCGCGTCTCTTCGGCTGTAGGCTTTCGTTTGAAGAACGGGATGGCAAAGTCCCGGGGAGCGCTGGACGCAACGCGGCAGGGAAAGAAACTCAGAATGTTGCAAATGACAAAGCAAAGCGGTGGCCCTGGCCGGATGACGCAGCAAAACCAATCTAGCCAGAATGGAATTATTATTAATTTTCTTTTTTTTTTTTTTTTAAAATACAGCAGATGGACCCACTTTTTTTTGGGGGGGGGGGGGCAGAAAAAAATAAAATACTCCTTGTGTAAGAACTGTTTCCCTCCTTAACTCTGCCATTCTGCTCCTTCAAAGGGTGAAAGACTCTTCAGTGCAACCTCCAAGGGAAGGAGACGCCGCAGGAAAGTAATCCTTTACTTTGAGATAAACGGAAGCGGGAAGAAGTCAAATCACACAGGCTGGCAGGATTAAAAGGGGAGAGGGGAGAGAAAGAAATAGCAGAGTTAAAGGACACCTTTGTGCTTTTTGGCGTGTTTCTCACACCCTGGCCATACTCTAAAAATGTTCCCTTCAAGTCCAAAAAAAAAAAAAACAAACCCCCAAACAAAAACCCCAGAAGAAAGACTGCACGGAGAAGCTGGCTAGATAAAGCACAACGGTGGAAGTGACCCGCATGGGAAAACACTACCTTACTTCTCTCACGCTCGGGCGCCTGTTCTGAGAATGATTTTCTGCTGCTGCTTCTTTGGAAAGACACAAAAAACAGAAGAAGAAGAAGAAGAAGAAGAAGAAGAAAGCATCGCATCCCCCGCCCCCACCCCCCCTCTTATGGGTCAGTACAGGTAATAAAATAACTCCTCTGGGTAACTATCCGATAAGCTTTAGTAATACTGCTGTTATAAGACAGGAAAGGTTCTGAAACACTTGGCCTAAAAGGAAAAGGGAGGCACAGTTTTAGAAAAAGATGCTTTTTTTTTTTTTTTATACAAAAATAGACCATAGTCTCATTAGCAATTAATAAAATTGGCTGCCTTGGTATAAAATTATAAAAGTCAAAGACAGACAGGTCTCAATCTTCCCAGCATTGGTACGTGAAGGTTAATGCAGGCAGACTGGACCCCGCATGCTGGAGAGGCCACTGCAAAACGTTTACACCCGCTGCTTCCAAACGCACAAGCGGATAAAAAAAATGGTTTTGTGGGTTTTTTTTTTGTTTTGATGGGTTTTTTTGTGTTTTTTTTTGTTTTGTTGTTTTTTTGTTTTGGTTTGGTGTTTTTTTTTTTTTTACATGAAGGATCCACTTCTGCACTGCACAAGGCACTCAGTGCAGATCCCCGGGCTGATCCCCTCCTACTGACACAACCACCTCAAGAGAGCACACACCGGAGATGACAAAAGCAGGAACAAACAACGAGAGCTCTGGGTACTTGGTGTATTTAACGCGGTGCCATGTAGAGCAGACAGCTTGCATATGAACAGTCGCAGGTGCCAGAGAAGGAGGTAACCTAGCAGCATTCCAGTTCCTCACCATTTGAAGGACAATTTGTAACCCAGTGGACCTGGGCCAGGGGTAATTACACTTCATGCCAAACTTTAATCCATGAAAACTACTGATTCTTAACCTTTGGGAGCTTCGTTCACTTTAGGCAAGTTTTCCCTTAAGTGTCAAACGCTGGCTTCAAATAAGCAGATTTTTTCATTTGTTACATTCCGACATTCAGAGAGGCTAAAACTCGAGAGGACCGTGCCGGGCGCTGGGCTTGCGACCCGGCTCAGACGCGGACATGACAGATTCAGCATCGTAAGGAATCCCCAAGTTCTTCAACCACGAGGAATTAATGCTCGTCTCTGAAAGGAATCTAGTTGTATAAAAGGGAACGTAACGTCCAGGTGACTTTTTTTGCCCTACCCAGTCCAGATTAGCGCCAGCTAAAACTGCTGTTGGTCATACTCTGCTATCAGTTTTTTAATATGAGCCAGTTTGTTGTGGAGGTATTCGCAGCGGTTCTTCTCTTGGCTGTAATTGGGGTTAGTCTGTAAAGAAAAACGAAAATGCAGTGACGGAAGGCAATTCTTCAGAACTCGGTGACACCTACGCTGAACCCAGACGAGGTTCTCTCGGACCTCAAGAGCATAAACATACGACCAAGGAATGAAGCTTTTCTAGCTGGAGGAGTAGATACCCATTTAAAATGGACCTACGCTGTTCAAACAAGGCAAAGAACAAAATCCCTTTTCGTCGATACCCAGCTCCAGGAGCCTCATCACAGGGAAACGAGTTCACCTTGAGCGAGGCCCAGCCTAACTCAGAGCAGCTGGGCCACACACCTTAGCTTCCAGCAAGCACCGCCTGCCCTTTGCCCCATGTTAGCACTGAATTGTGCAAGTCTGGGAGCTTTAAAACAAAGATGAACTTGCAACACACAGGGAATCTCTTCAAAAAGCTCCTAAATCCCTCAGGGAGAGCAGAGCTCAGGGCCATATTCATAGATTTAAAAAAAAACCCCCAAAACACTACCAAACCCCACCCCTGGTGTATGGATGCCCCAGCCAGCCTTGGCATTTCTACCTCATCCAGCTAAATCGTAAATCCCCCAGTCAACAACTGTCGCTTTACGTACACATACAGAGATGTAAAGTATTCTCCGTGCCCCACACGCCAAAAAGCCATGCTGAGCCCCGCGGGGGACTATGTACCCAAGTGATTCATACTAGAGGCTGCGCTCAAGTCGTACCCCATACACCAGCAGACCCCAAGACCTGGAGGATCCTGTTATCACTCAGCCTGTGCATCTGGAATACAAACTGTTCTTTCACTTGACGGGATAAAGGCACTAATTTAAACACGTTTCGTTCTTGTGCTAGCATGCCACTAACACAGCTGAATGCTCCCCAGGATCCAAGGAGCAGTCTCAACTGCCCACAAACCCTTTCTGATCCAGGAAGGGATCACTTATTGGACAAAGTGATCTCGAGCTGAACAAAGATCTGCTAGAAAGCTTCAGAGACTGGGTTTTTCACTTGGCAAGTACCCATCTCTCTCAGTCACTAGGGGCACCACCCAAAAGCCTTTTCTGTGGCCAGCTATTTTTACTTACCTTTTTAATTTTCCGATATTCCTGTAAAATTTGATCATGGATGGTCTAAAAAGGAAAAGACAGCTTATTATTTTCAAAAGAGCCAACAGTCCTGCAACCTACTGCAGTAGGCAAGCATTTACTGATGGCTCAGTGTACGCATTTCCTCCAAATACTGACAAAATCTACTCCCTCCATGACTTTCCCCGTGAGATCCAGTGGCTACAACCAGCCTCACTGACTCCGTGACTATATCGGCGCTGACACCAGAAGCACTGGAAGGATCAGGCCCCGTGCCCCAGCCATGAGAACCACCTGTAACAGGCACTTGGGTTGGCAGGACAATTGACATTTCCTCCACAGCTCAGACTGACTTTTCCCCGAGATATAAAAATAATTCAGTGAGGAATCACTGAATTTCTCAAAGAGAGGGGAAGGATGTTTGAGGGAGGAAACAGTGCTTAGTACAATAGGTGCTCTGTAAAAATCTGTTTATTATACTCAATGAGACTTACTTTCTCAAGATAACGAATAGTTAAAGCTCTTTTAAAATCAGTCTGACAAGTCGAATAATGCTACATTATTAAGATCAGAGATTCCAGAGAAACAGATGACCCCGTACCAACTCCCCTTCCAGCCTCGATACACTACCATATGTGCGAATATGAGTTTTCTGGCTGGGATACACTAATAGCTTCCAGCAGCTTTTGGCTAAAGACGCCAATTGTCTCACTGAGGCCTTTCCTTGTCAACAAGTACCATGATGTGTGCTCGCTCCAGCTTGAAAACGAAAGAACACAGAGCTGTTTTAAGAACAGTCTACAGAGCTGTCAGCTGTGTGCACGTTCTGCACCCACCAGTTCGGGGCTCTGGGCAGTACGTTTTAGACACCAACCCGTCCCAAACAGCCCCGCATACAGAGCGACTAAAACGAGCTGTAGCATTGCCACTTGCAGAAATAGCTTTTGAAAGATATATTTCTGTTTCTACCTTATATTCTTCAGAGCCCTGCAAAAGTTGCTTCAGCTTGGCATCTAACTGCGTAAACCGTCGAGTTATCCTCTCTATCCGAGCGTGCAAGTCTCTGTACTCGTTGTATTCTGCATTGAAGTCATTTTTGTAACTCTGACGCTGCTCCGAAGAGGAAATGGCTGCGTATTTTCTGGAGGGAGAATAATTTAGTTAATTGGTTTAGTAAGTCTTCTCTCCAGACAGCACGAATACTGCAATGCCAAAACCAGGATGACAAGTCTACCAGGTGACTGCATTTGAAAACAAATAGTCTCTTACGATTTGCATTACAGTAGCATGGAGGTAACTGTCAGGATTATTGCCTTGACCTGTGCGTAAAACAAGACAGTGTTTGCTCCCAAAATCTTCTATCTATGCCAGATAGGGTGGAATATGCAGGTACAGCAAAGCCTGGGAGCAGCTGAGGGTGTAGGAGGACATTCAGATAGCACTGCTACAGCTTTTCTAACTCCTGCTGTCCCACAGAACATGGAGTTCTGCATCTGTGCCAGACCTTGGAACAGCAGGAATACGATGCTTCCAGTGTTAAGAGTCTTTAAAGAAACACAAAAAGCATTCAGCTATCGTTGCAAAATGCTCACAGTATGACGATGTGGCAAGCGCACAACAAGAAACCATGTTGAATAGCCTGAATATATCTCCACTACCTTCTGAAGATACCCAATGTGAACTGAACACGAGAGCTCATGTGTAACAGACACACCTTTGGGGCGCTTTGAAAGTCATTCAGCTCAACAAAAAGCCATTAATCCTGACATTTTGCAGAAAGCCCAGCAGCCAGTCCTCTCTGATGGTAAAACTCATCTCCTTGTAGGTGATGACTCTAATTTGCCACCTTACTCTGTCTGCGGCAGTGCCAGCTCGGTGCATGAACATGTATAAGCTAACTTAGGTATCAAATTAAGGGAAAACTTCCACTCTGTTAACCTAAATGCACTCTAGCCTTCAAGAACTGACTCCTTGCTAGGGGTTGGTATAAATAAGCGTCTACACAGGATATGCTACTATGAGATAAGGAAGCTGTCCTCACCGGTATGAAACATATCCCTCCGTGATCAAAACAGCAGTGACAGCTCTTATAATTTAAAGAGCTGACCATCAAAACAGTCAGATCATGCCACAAGGCGAGACAACAGACCTTACAGGAGTTCATAAACCTTACAGGATTTCTTTGGAGATGGACCGAGGAGCTGCAATATCCCTCTATAGGAGGGATCAGCAACATCTGTCGCAGGAAAAAAACCCCAGCCATCCGCATTCTTCTGAACGGTACTAGAAGCGCCAACTCGAAGCGGTTTGTATGGTTCATACAGCCCAGCAAACCACAGTTTTGTAACCATGCAAGAAGCCTATATATCCCCTAGTCGACTCCAGTGACTGCTCCTGCAGAGCCAAGAGTGGATGCCTCCTCCTCCATCTCTTCCCTCCCAGCGATCACAGCACAGCCAAACCAGATCTGACGGCATCAAAAATCCCGGCTGAGACGTGCACAGGGACTATCACCCACAGCTACGCTTCTTCGCTATCACAGAGCTTTGTTTATAACAGGTTTGGTTTTATGCAGATTTTTGGCTTTATGCACAGGGATTTTTGTGCTTCAGCAGACAAGTATATTGTTTAATTAACCTGAAGGGGATCTGATTAAAAAGTCAAGAGGTGAAACAGCTTGCGTCCTAACCCATGGGTTATAACCTCCTCATGAAGAGTATTTCACTGGTTTATGTAGATGATCTTGGCTCTGAACAGGGGAAGAATTAGCTAACCTCTCAAAATCCTTTCTTGCCCTGTCTTCCACAACATTAAAGCAGATCAGTTCCTCTCAAAGTTTCCAGCTGTAACATGGAGATGTTTAATCCTTTCAAACCCTTTCAAGGTATGCAATGTTTCTTGAAGTACTTTAACAACTGGTTTATAGGAAGATAACCTTGAACTCCACGAGGAGGTCAAGAACAGATCTGATATCAAGTTTAGTCTCAGGAACTATCTGCAAAGTTGGATTTACTCCTTCTTTTTAAACCCACCTTACAAAGTTCTATCAAGTAACAATAAAGTCCAACAAAAATCCCCAGTGCATTGTGATTTTTAGCTTGCAACATGATCCCAAAGTGATGAAGCAACTGATAAATATACTTACAATAAATAATCTGGCATTTCTGAAGTTGATGTTGGTACACTAGAATTATTGCATGTTCCATTTAAACCTGAAAAAATAAAGACTTGTTTATAGACATTCTTAAACTTTAAAGCTCTATGCAATTAAACTTCAAATTCATGAACTTATCTGCAACATACAGTTTATCGAATTCTAAAGGATTTCTGTTTTGCTTTGAACTGACAAAGATAGAAGATCCACAATAAGGTGGTTGAAACTTCAAGGCTTCTCTAGTATTTGTCTGTCAGCAAAACAATGTCAACATTAGCCAGTGCACTGAGTAGCAAAAAACCTTAATTTAATTGGTTTATAAACACTGCCTGCAGGGTGGGATAACACTGATATCACCACTGCTAAAGTGCAAAACAAATTTATGAGTCCAGACGAGCAGAATAGAGACCTGAGCAAAGTGCACATTCTTTTCTCCTGATTCTACACTATACAGATTCCTACTATTAATACTCCCAAGTTCAGATTCCTACTCTTAATACTGCAGACTCCTACAGGGTACAGCAGAGAGGTTTATAAGGCACACAGCTTTTTCCTCACATAGCCCTACTGCCCTGTAGACAAATCGAAGCGCTCTCTGCTCTATGACGCTGAAGAAACATGAATCAAGCAAGGCTCAGCTGAGAATGTTTAAGAGTTTAAGTGAAGGGACCAAAGACCTCAGGAGGAACGGGATTCTGAATGCGAGCCTAAACCAGACCCCATCCTCAATGTAAACCAAACACTGTTTTATTAGTCTGGAGGAAGAAAGCGGTTGGATACAGGTTTCAAAAGGCATATTTCTCATAAACTGTGTATTATACTGAAAGTCCTAATCAGAAAGTCAACTGCATCCATGAGAAGTCAGCAAAATAAGAGGCAAGCGGAGAAGGCTGCAAAGGATTTCACTCAACCGCTTTGCAAAAGTGTATTTCTTCCTTCCTCTTCTTTCCAAGTCTGTTACTTGGAGCAAGCAGTACCTTGATTGCACAATTTCCGCAGATGCACAGGAAAAGCACGTGTGAGCTGCAAGCCTCACCCATCCCTACATTCACCTACATTTCTTTATGGTTATTATCCCAGATAAACTGTAGGGAGCATGTAATGCTCAAGTAATAAACACAGGCACGTAAGAACAATAACCTAATTATATCTTTTTAAAAATCGATTTTTTCTCTGAATTTCCACAGAAAGGCTTTCCTGGGCAGAATGGAAGAACGGCAGAAAAAACAGTGTTATTATAAACACCCCAGTCTCAAATTCCTACTGCAGACGTTTGCAGACAATTCTGTTTTCGTCCTTACCTGACCACCAGCGTGAAAGATGAAAGATGCAGAACGTGGGTAAGGAAGATCGTGGAGAAAGGGAGGAAAGAAGGTTTATTTTGCCTATGAGTGCCACCTACTGTCTGCTGAAAGGACCCCAAAGGTCCCCTCCACCGCCTCTTGAACAAACCTCCCAGGAGAAACTCTGCTTCCCTGCAGCCCCTGGCCCAAGGGGGACGTAGGGAAGGCTGCCAGCCATTTGCTGCAGACAAAAGGAGCAGGATTAGGCCCATGCTATCCGCATGAAGTAAGGCACAGAAGGAAAAGATCCCAATTCAGATGCGAGCTGGCTGTATGAAATCCAAGCAGCCACTTGACCACATCCTGTTTATGATTACTCCCAAGCCCAGCTCGGATTCGTTACCTCGCATACATCAGCGGTGCAGCAGGAACAAAACCCGACTCCTACTAATTAACAAAGAGCCGGTCGTTAAACTCTTTTTAAAGCAAAGCAGAAAAGGTGATAAAGGGTCAGCAACTTCATGAAGAAAGAATTCAGGGTATTTTGGTATTTATAAGAAACACTGACAAAAATATACATCTAGAGAGAGAATGTGTGTATCTATCCACTACCATTCAAGACACAAGGTACACGGGGAAGAAAAGCAACATTCACAGAAAAACCTAGGATTGACACAAAAGTTAAGATCAAAGTAGAAGAAGTATCTGAAGAGCGTGGTTCTGCAGTGCCACACAATGATCAGGACTATGGACTGTCATTAAAAATCACCGGTGAGCAATCAAAATGCATTTTGTAGGTGCTACAAAGACTGTGGGGAAGGTGAGAGCTAATATCGTATTAACCCCAACGCCCTATGAAGCTCTCCCTTTCCAGGAATTCAACAAATTAGTTTTCTGAGTTACTGTCCCTTTTGAGCCAAAACCGGATGATTTTTGTGCACCAAGCATGAAGAGGAACTTAAGTGTCAGAAAGCAGTAACAGGGCAAAGGAAAACAAGATGGATCCCAAAAGAAATTTAACAGCAGATCAGGACGGCGATATTCCTAGAGGCTGCAGGCTGAAGTCCCACGGCTCCGGGGAGTTGTAAGAAAGCCTAACAAAACAGCAGAAAACAGGAACGCTGCAGGCACTGGCAAGGGAACGGATCGGATTAGCCAACATATATTCTCTGCTCTAACTTCTAAGAGTATGTAGAACCGACTTAGAAATATACTGGTTTGAGGGAAAACATTGCATCTCAAGGGGTAACAGATTCATGGTTGCGTTAGTCCCCGAAAAAACAAATTCAGAGTAATAGTGGGATACAACAGGGAAGCTCTTTCAGCCTGAAAGTGCTGGTTGTATACTGCTCTAACAGCATTTATCACAAGACCTATCTATCATTTGTTTTGTATCCAATATTAAAAGCTTTTGTGACTAACTTTTCATTACCGAGTTAAAAATCAATACAACAGTCATCACAATACCAAACACAAGCAGAAGAGCTGTAAGTAATCAAGCAGCACTGCTTTTTCCAACAGATCTTGATGTCTGCCTTTCATCCCCATATATTAATATGGCTTTTAATTTAACAAGGAGAAACATGACACGGTCTGAGGTAGTTCCAAACAGCACGAAAGGTTAAACAGGAAAAACCTGATATCCTCTTTTGAGAGGAAGCGCATTTGTTGATTTGTAGGTAGGGAGAGCGATATTATTTTGTTACCCACACAGTCTCTGCAAGTGGACACGCAACCTCGTTCCTCAAACAGGTTTAGAGCAGAAATCATACACAGCCGATACCAATATTGCCTTAGCACAAGCCGTACAGGAGGACCTCTCGGACCGTACATACCTGTGACCTGTTCCTGGGGAACACTAACTAAGTCAGCGTTTTTTATTACTTCACAGTCCTGCTTCTCCTCTTTGCATTTCTCTTCATTTTTCTTCTCCTTTCTCTCCTTTTCCTTGTCTTTGTGCTTTTTGGATTTTTTCTTGGTTTTTACATACGAGCTGCAATTGTGCTTGCTCGTTTGGGGACAGTCTGTTGACAAAGGATGAGTCAGTCTGTCAGCCGTCTCTGGGTTCTCACAGTCTCTGCCGTTGTGAGTCAGGTCATTGCTGACATCTGAAAGGGGATCGTGAGGCCTCGGCAGCTCCAGCACCGGGAGGCTGGAGCTGGAGCTCACTGACTCCGGGAGAGCCGGCGGCAGGGCAGGGGCAGGGGCGTCCTTCCCGTTGGAGGAATTCAGTTTCCCGTTGAAAGTGGGCTGAGTTCTGTGAGCCAAATGCGAGATCCTGGGCTTTTTGTTGGCCAGGGGATCGATAAACTCCAGAGGCTGGGATCGTTTCTGGGGAGGAAAAAAAAAAAATAAAATCTTGAAGTCTTGAGGCCAGAATTTTGGATGCTGTTACCACTAGGTGGTGGTGCAGTACCAGAGAACAGGGGAGTATCCCCAGAAAAAGAGCTCTGCTATCAATGAGAGCTGCCAGCAAGTGTCCCAGCTCAGAGGCTGGTCCTGGGCACAGGCTCCAGGACCGCCAGGTCCTACAGAAGCTGATCCATCCCAAGCTGCTTCCTGACAGTCCCGACAGCCGCTCTGGAGCCCGCAGCTCTTACAGAAACCTGCCATCCCATCAGCAATTATTGATCTCCTGCACTATTCATACACAGGCCATGCAACCCAGCCTGCTCTCGTGGCATCTTACTTCAAATCTAGCCCTTTAGAAGTAAAACCCTGTCCTTCACTCTCCCCCTGTCCCAGCCCCTTAGCAGAGAACAGAAACAACCATAAAAACATCTGTCCTTCTGGTCGTGGCGTGACATTTAGAGCACCTCAAAGCCCCTGCGAAGAAAAGATGTGCTCAGACCTCTGGAGCAGGGAGGGATTCACAAGTTCTGCATTTTATTCCCAACTGATTTTACCAACTCTGTGGGGAACAACTTCACCCTTGCAATACCACTCCTTCCTCTTCTCAAGAAAGAGGCATTTCCCAGAAGAGGTTAGAAAAGTGCCAACTGTTAAGTTCTCAGAATTTAATGCAAAAGAGGACATTTGTAGCAGTTTTAAAAGCCACGTCACACAGGCCAACACGACCCGTGGAAATGGGGGGAGAGAGAGGGAGAGAGAGAGAGGTGGTTCCCAACTGTCCCCACCAGCCCTACCTGGACAGTCACAGGCAGGGCTTGGAGAAGCTCTGTGTGCCCGTACCTCCTAGTAAGCAGTTGCCTACAGACTGGGGAAGCTGCACCGTGGAAGAACCCATCCATCAGTCAGCAGAAAGAAGAGCTCAAGGCAGAGCCAGAACTTCGGCTGTCGGGCTCAGTCCAGCCTGAGCCAGCCAAAATTACCTTGGACAGCCATCAGTGCAGCAGTGTGTGCCTGCCTGGCAGCACAGGGCTGCAGAAACTCTGAGGAAAGCTTATTTAGTGCCCAGAGGAAAACAAGCGATAGTTCTGGTTATTTCTTTTGGATATTTGATTGTTTTCTTTGTGTCTCAGGCAGGACTGCGATATGTTTGCAAATGGAAATTTTGTTCCATCCCAGAAGTGCAGTTGGATGCACGGCTGCTTTGTCAGGGAGCCATCAATTCACTCCTCCCCCCCCCCAGTTATTATTTCTCTTTGCTAACTCCAGGGGTCTCAAGGACACTGCTCAGTGGCAGGAACCCTTTCCACCTGTCAAGGTAATTACGAAGAGGAGCTGCTCCTACTGCCACAGAGCTCAAGGGGCAAGGACAGCACGTCAAACCAGCTTTGCAACATCACTGACTGCCTTCCCAGCATAACACAAGCAGTGTCCATCTCCCAAAAGGAGGGGCCATTCGCTTTGGCTACAGGTTTCAGATCTACGAACTGCCATCTTTTACTATCCTTTCTCTAAAGCCAACAAATACCAGCTTCACCAGCTTTACCTCTTTGGTTGTGAGGTGGTACATGCGTGCGATACCTGCTCTGCCATGCTTCCTTAGAATTACCAGACCAATCTTCTTCTTCGCCTTCATTCCACCACTGAACTTTCCCAAAATATTTTGCATTCCAGACTACCAAATCCCAGTCCCCTGCTGGGACTGCAACCATTAGCAGGCATCCCTTCTCTAAATAGAAACTACAGCTATAGAGCATCAAAAAAAATGACTGCTTACAAGAAAAAGCAGTCTGCGGTTTGCTGTCTGACACAAGCCATGTTAGAAGCACTGCTGGAAACATTTATATTCCATGTTGCATTGCCCCTGTTTCACTAGCCTTTTCTAGATCCAAGCCAATCAACCACCCAAAGTTTCAACTGGGTCATCTCAAGAGACCAGAAACATCCCCTACAGACCTTTGCATCTTTCAAAATACATACAGCCAGAAGCGAGGTGATTTTTCAACCTACATTTTTTCAAAATCAGGTTAAGAAAAACACAAGACCAGCCTCTTAACAGCACTGTGTCTTTCCAAGCTAACTCGAACGAAGGGGATCATTCTTTATTCACCAGGAACATGCCCACAGCAGAGCAGGAGAGGATTTGGAATTAGTTACCTGGCAAACAAGTTGCACAGTTCTTGTTCTCAATAGAGAACTGCCTCCCTCTCACAGCCAGAAAGCACATAATTTCTTTACCTGCTAATATTCTTTGCCACTAATCCTCAGTGCGTCTGTCCAGACAAGTAGGCATTACACATTCCACTGGCAGGAGGAGAATAAATACTCAACTTGTCTGGGCTGACCCACAGCAGAGAAAGGAAGCTGGCATTTCACAATGCTCGCAAGAAATGCCTGTGCTAAGAGATATTAAGAGGAGTGGGGACAGACTCTGCTTAACACACAAGCAAGTGCAGCTCCTTCGCAGTTTATTATCATGGAAAAACAGCTAGAACGTGCTTTTCACAGCTCCATGCGCTGGCATCTCAACAAATCAAAGAGCAGACCAACCTGCCCCTGATCTGTCACGGCAATTAGGTTGCAAAAGGTCAAGGTTTTTAATAACTCAACCATGTTTGGGAACTACTTATTACTGCTTCGTTCCAGTCAATTATTAGTAATGAGTAAAACACAAGCTCATTCTCCCAGGAACTCCAAGAGGGATGTAGGCACTGTGAAAAAAATTTAGCCCTTAAAACTAAACCTAAGACACACTGTCAGAGATCCTCCCCATAGGCCATCACTGAACCACATCCAGAGGAGAAACAGATGCCGAGGAAACCCAGAATTAGACTAACTTAATAAAATAGAAAAAAAAAACCCAGCAACCTATTGACCTAAGAGCCTCCAGCAGCAGGTGATTACAGTGTGCAGACAGGCTGAACAGCTCAGCCTGGACCTATGTCCAGCCACCAACTCCATCAAGAGCAGACGGAGCCGATTGCTGGCTCTGCGCTAATCAGACCCAACACCCTTGGAGAGGGATCACCTACCTGAGGAGGAGAGCTGGAGTTCACGTCTTTCGGTGGACTCAGGGAAGGCGATTCTCCTTGAAAACCGCTACTGTTCTGCGGCTGACAGAGTTTCCTGAAAAACAGAATTTAGGGCTGTTCAAATCCCGTGCTTGACAAGCCAACAGATGGTATTTCAAATCTTCCTGCAGAGCAAAGAGCCTTTTTGTGGGCTCCAATTCTGACTGCTTGAAGATGCCATGAAAGTAGCTCGTTCAGGCACTTACAGTTTCGATCTCAGACAAAATCTAGGAAGAAACTACTACAGGAAAATATCAGTCAACAACATATGGTAATTGCTTATCTCTTTCTTGCCTTCCCATGATTTCTGTAATTCTCTGTGAATGGAGGTAAGACCTTGGACTGACACTGCCGGTGTTGTGGCAGGGAGGGAGGAGGCAGGCTGAGCTATCAGACACACAAGAGGATTCCCGACTGAGGATGGAACTTATTTTCCAACAGTTTTACCTCTTTTCTCTTGAACTGGTGACGTAAGTACTACAACAAATGAATTACAACCTTAGAAAAATAATCCATATACAGATTAGTAAAACCTGGCATTGAACTTTAAAGTGTATAGGATACATATATTCTTGCTACTGACTGAAATACAGCTCAATAAGCAAGACATTATTTAAAATCATTTCTGCTGAGTTTGCCTCCCCCAGTTAAAATTGACTTCACAAGAAAATTCAGAAAACAAGCACACTGAAAAGGGGCTGAAACTCAAGTTCAGATGTTGAGGAGTAAGTTCTCCCACTCATTAGCACCATTAAAGCAAGATTTTACAGGAACAGCAGTCCTCTTTCAGAAGCAAGCCCCTCTGGGTCCAGGAAAAGCAGGATTATACAGGAACTGTTACGGTGTTATTGGTCCACTAGGATTTACATTCAGGGCTTCATAATAACACTTTTAAGTTGCATCATGCAAAATTGTGCTACTCCGGTCTGTATCTGCGGTATTCGACAAACAAGAGAAACCTCTTGTAGCAAAAAAGTACAATGCAAGTCATTCTAATCACGTAAGTGCGTTAATTCACATTCACGCTGGGTATCTCCACTTCCCACCACCCAAGGGGCTCTCCAGATCTCGGAGTAAAGTTTCATAGCGCACCAGCTTTGCCCTACTCTTCTGACACCAGCCAGATTGCCCGTATATTAATCACCCAGGAAAAACTACTGTTGCATCAAGTTGCAGCTGTCAAGCTGAAAAAAAATTCAGGGTTAAAGGTTTTAATAAACTAGTTCTGCAGTCATTTTGTCACCAGCTGTACAGCCTAAATAACCAACATCTAAATTCTTCCACAAGAGGCTATAATCAGCTTTAAAGCGCGCACATATTTTTCAAACATTGGGAAGATTATTTCAGAGATAGAGCCCATGACTTTTACAAGATTTTCTTTTAACCTGAGCTTGAACCTTCGGCCGTATTGCAGCAACATTTAGACGTCTGCAGTTTCACCGCCGTTCTGGCTTCAGTTGCTGCTTTGTTTAATTTTATTTAGAACAATCTCAACAGCCACGGATCAACTCAAGAAAAGTACTCAGAGACTGTGAAAACAGGAAGGGGAACAGTGATATTGCATAAACACCACAGTGAAAGTGGCTTTTTGGATGCCGTTTGACTAGACTGAGCAACCTTGTCACATCTCCTAACACATTAATTATGGATTTAAAAAAAAGTGAATGAAAGACAACTACTTTCAATTCAGCGGCTCTTGTAACGACGGAAAAACATTTCACTACAATGGCGAAAGAAGGATGGAAAACACAGACAATGAGAAAAAATGAGTTAGTCTAACAGGGGCACTGTTAAGATATAGTTTTAATATTTGCAGATGTCCTAATTATTGCAGCCAATGAACCATCGAGTAGCAACCGGACCTGAAAACCGAGAGGACATTTAACAATTGGCTGGATCTAGGCAACCACGCAGACTACCACAGCCAGCTACGTAAAGTCCTACGTCTGGTGCCTGTGCCCTTTTTGTGAATGTTTTTCTACTGTCTTCAACCCTACATGTTTTTTCCATTCTGTAGCCTCATTACCTGCATTGGCTGAGCGGGTCTTTGTTTGTACAGTTGAATACATCCTTTCCAATGGCTATTTTTAGACCTTTGCATAACTGAATGCCACAATTCTAGAAAAAGCAGTAAACATTGCTTTCTACAGGGAGGAATTAACTTTTTTGAAAGCCATAAAGATTGCATGGCAGTTGTATTTTTCCATTTAATTATAATTCAGCATCAAGGCCATTTAAACGAGTTTGATTTTTCTTTAGCATGCCAAAGCACTTTAAGTGCAAGTTTCTGTTGGTTTAACAAAGTCTCATCTCCCAGCCAATTGTGCTTTCAAATCATGGAAACTGTTCAAACAGAGCATGCTCTACTTATTTTATTGCATTTTTGGTTAAGATTAAGTCTCAAAAACAAGTCAAGCAAAAATCTCTATCTGCATTACAAAATCTGTACCAAGTCAGTACAAACACACTGAAAACCCAGAGGGGCAAATATCAACACTCTGAGCAGAATTCTCCTTTAGAAACCCGAGAGATACGTTCTCTTTCCCTGCTGCCTGCCAGCCAAGAGCCTCCAAGCGTGGAGGCTTTACCTAAGGAAAAATATCTGCAGAGGAAAAAAATCCATAGCAACCAATGAGACAAAGCTATTGTCTCAACTAACTCTGTTAAGGGCTATTTTCAGGTAGGAACATGAGAACAGGTATCCCTTGGACAGTGGGGATTACACTGTATGGGCAGCAGGACAACCAGCACGTGCTTTAGGGGACTTATCTCTACAGAACTGCCTCGTGCTTTTTCACACATCCCTTACTTCGATCAAATCTTAATCTTGCAAGGGCGACCGGGATACTAACAGAATTTGCAACACAAGAAAAACACCCAAGTAAACAAACAGCCAAATAACGCTACAGAAATTAGGCGGCAAAGTCTCCAAAGCAAACAGCTCAAGAGGAATAGGGACACCCACAGGAACAGAACACAGAAGCGGCCGAGCAAGACAGCGAGGGGACGCGGCTGCACGGTAACGTCTCTCTCCCTGCCTTGAACAAACACGGCAGTCTGCACAGGAAGCCGTGTACAAGAAGATATGGAAAAAGGAAAGGAGAGTTTCAATGGAGAGTTGAGCTGGACACATTTGCCTTAATCCATTCGTCTCCGAGGATGTTAAACCACCATTAACTTTTAACTGTAACAGCTTTTGTTCCCCATCCAGATTTTTCCCCGTAGCTTTTAGCATAACGATTTCATGGCAACCTAGGACGATATGAAGAGTGCCTCCACTTTGATATTCAAGTTCAGTCAACTTCTACAGCTGCCTGGATGATAAACAGATTTACTTCAGGTTAAAATAAGTCAAACACTCAACTTACCATCGTTCTACTGACTTCAGTTACCCTGATTTATAGCAACTGACCTGGCCCAGTATTTTCAAGCTCCAGATGATATTACAGAGAAGATGGAATAATTACCGAACAAGTATCCTCTTCAACAACTGCTGATCTCCTTCAGAGTAGCCAGGCCAGTCCTTCTGCACTTCTTTGTATACACAATCTTTCAGTGTGAAAGTGCTGTCCTTGGCACTCAGATTTGCCACCTGAAACAAAAGTAATTTGCAAAAAACTGTTAGGGTTTAATTTTCTCACTTGTTCTAACAAAAGAGATCTAAGATGTAGGCAAAAATCTCAGCAGACTTAGCAGCAGTTAGTAGTGTCAGAGAACAAGCAGAGACTTTATACTTCATTTCCTAATTATTTAGATTATTTAATCAAACTGTGCCTTTCCTTTTGCCTTGTCTTTGCAATAGTTTATTATGAGTTTCCAAAGCATATCCAATATACCGGGAAACAAGTGATATCTAAGCAGATTATTCAGCTTGGATAGTCTGGAACAGTACAACAGCAGTTTATGGAAATACCTGGAAATAAACACTAGTGGGAACAGGCAGTTCACTTATCACACTTGTCCAATAGCTAAAATGGTGCAGTTCGTCAGCTGTTAGAGGAACTCTTGCGGCGATAGCTTAGTTAACAATTGCCAGAAGATAATTTCTCACTAACAAGCCAGTAAAACAGGCGACAGATAGCTTCTTTCTCAAGGAGCAGTGAAGAGAATGCCTTGCAGATACAATGCATTAGGGAGCTTGCAGATTACACCGTGCAGTTCAGTGCATTACGATCACCTGCTGGATTTCATGGAGGAGAACTTTTCCGAGGACTACTTCAGGGCACGAACAAAACCTGTGATTACCAGCTTATAACCCAGGGTTTTACAGTAAAGCATTGCACCTAAATCACGTGCTGCAGCTAGCTCAGTACACTTGCACGAGAAGGTTTGTGACATTTTATCCAATCCTATCGTGTGTAGTGTCCCCACAAAACTCCGCATGGTGCCTACATGGATAGGAAACACTGCTGGAACCAGCAGAATTGTATTAGAATGGAAACAACTTGTTAAGAGTTTTCCCGCTTTAATCAGTCTTTCCACAGCTTGACTGAAAAATTTAACTTCTTGCTGCTGGTTACACATCTGAAAAATACAATGTTAGTACAAACCAAAAAGCCCCAATTAAGTTTTCACAGATACTGTACTATCTTGCTGAACCCTTCTTTGGTGGATTGTAGAGCACTGCAAGTTTAGAAAGAAAACAAAGCCTTAAATTTGCTTTTATAAAAGGGATACGGAGGCAGAGATGCCAAATGCTATGCCCACGGCCAGGCTGATCAACTGGCAAAGCCAGCAACTGCATCCCAAATACGCTGCTTTAGCCGCTCAGTTTGACGACTGTATTACACTTGAAACTGGAAGACGGTTTTAGTCAGTCAGTGGAGATATTGTGCATCTGTTTAAGGACTGGCGTTCTCCATTGCTCGCTCCATTCAGGAGACGGCTGTGCTTATGAACTTCTATTATCCACGCAGCAGTAAGACAGCCTCAGAAAAGCAAGTGAAGGAGTAGAAAGTCTTGAGTTAACTGAAGATGCTGTTAATTCCTCTACTTTTGCTTTAGGGAGACTATGACCTAATATTAAAAATCTATGAATTTAAAAGCAATAATACAGCAAAGCTCTCCTGATAAGCAAAAAATAAAAGTCACAGTTATCAGTTTACATGATGAACACTTTTGTTTTTCCTTTCGGTTCTGTCAGCTTTCCAAAATCCTGAGCCAAAATACAAGAAGAATTTGAGCTGTGTTTTACATTTAGATATCCCAGTAAACATGCCCAAGAGACAAAAGCAAAGCCAGGTTCTTTTTCAAAAACTCTCTGAGAATCTCTCCCGTTACTGCCTCTTTCTACAGCGGGAGACACACTGCTCGGCAAGGCTTGTAGCCCAGGCAGAACTACTCCTCAGATTTTCTCTGCACAGAGGCTGAGAGCTGCTACCTCCTTGTTTTGCTGGTGTGGGACTCCGCAAGCTCCACCCCAGGCCTCCCAAAAATAGAAACCTTGCAAAATGAGGCAAAAAGGCCAGCAGGAACAGAGAGTCCTATGAGAGATGCAAGAGTACAATGAAACCCACACCTAGACGTATTTAGACATGTAGCTTTAATGAAGCCTGTAATTTTTAGCTTATCTGTGTCTGCTTGTGGATGGGAGCCCTGGTAGCGCTGAAAGGAGATTAAGTTTACGAGCAATACATTTACAGCCCAACCAGGCTGACACTGTGGACGCTGCTGAACACGCCACTTGCCTGCTAGGGGTTTGTGAGAGCATCAATAAAAGGTGATTATCAAAACCAGTATTTCTAGTATTAAACCTATTTATAGCGTTCAAAAGGGTGCTCAAAAGAATTCTAGCACTGCTGGAAAATTAAGGGCTACAGGATTAAAATCTAGGGAAGGAGCAAGTTGTGCCAGCAATAACTCCATTTTCAATATGAACTGCCCTGTGCCCTTGGGCAAACTAACTCCTCACCGTCTCATTCTTTTCAGCTATGGAAAGGAGTAAAAAAAAAAACCAACCTAATACAGAAGAGGGACAGCTGCAGCATTTAAATAAATATCCATGATGTGTTTTGTACTGAGAGAGCAATAAAGGTATTTACTGCATTTCCTAAAATGGCACCTTCAACATGACTCAAAGTGTTAAGAACTGATTTAGCTTGGAGACAGCTTTCACACTTGACATACAAATAATATGCTTTGCAAGAAGCTGCATGATCTTCACACCTAACCAGCTGCATTTCAAAGCAGGAAAGGCATGGGTCTGAACAATACAAAGAAGATGTAAAGCTTAGTGGAGAGGGACGTATTTTTTCCTCCGCATAGGAAATATTACATGTATCAATACAGAACATGTTCCTTTAAATCCACATTAATAAAAATACATAGAATAGATTTATAGGTTATAACAAATCCAACAGCTCTTAGATCCTCTGTAACATAATTCTCCCCACGACCAACCGAAAGTGTTCCTCTTAGGTGACAGATCTGTGAACCGAAATCATACAGCTTAGCTGCATACACCTAAACCGAGGCGTACACACGAGAGGCTTCTGCTATCTCTAGCAAAATAGTAACGTGAATTGCGAACTTCTGTCGGACACGGCCTTTAGAGAAACATTCAGCTGCAGCTTTGAGATACACAGGTTACGTTCAGGCTAATACAGAAGGTACTACCGTTCTGAGAAGACATTTCCCTTTACCTAAATTGTTGCCTTCATCAGAGTACAAACCTGTTGCAGAAGGTTGTCCAGCAAATCCTTGTCCTGCTGAGAAAGTCCATCCTTCTGCAATCTGAGAATAAGTTCAGGTTTCTTATAAGGCTTTAGTGCCAGTAAGTGCACAACCCTATCTTTGAAGGGTCTCTGAGAAATCGCACTATTGCCTCTCTTTATTGCACTGGCAAGGTTGACTGGCGTTGGGCGCTTCCTGGAGGGAACAGCATCGGAAGCTCCTGGTGCAGGTTTACGCACCTGAACCTTTTTGCCTAAAATGAGATGAGAATAGTGAACTGCAGCAGTCACCTTGCAAAGGCCAGTGGTCTGTCAACATGTATATGGAGTTCATTACACCGTCTGAAGTGCCAGAAGATGACAATGAAGGACAAACACAACCAGCACACCCCATCCGTTCTGATATGCCGCTGGAACAAGTATCCCATGAGTTTTACGATTCATGACAAGCTTGTAACAAGTAAACAGCAACACCAAGCTCTGGAAACCTGAGTATTATTGGCCACAAGCTTACATAAAGCTCTCTTTGTTTGCCAGCTTTTCATTTATCCCAAGTGCATGTATCCCCATGGTTGATCTAACCATTTTTTTCCCCTCCAGAGAAGAAAATTCTGCATTATTATGTAGAAGAGTCGAAATATGGAGCGGAAAGACCAGAACTGGTCAACGAGCGGCTCCCTGCTGCTGATCTCAGCAAAACCGCTACTCCAGCAGATGTTTCTGCTTTTAGAACAATAGGAACTTTATGGGGCTGGGTCCACCTCCCTTCCCCCCCCTGCCAAACACAGCCACATGAATGGGGTCTAACACCGATACATTAGCCTATTCATTAGTGTGCTGTCTATTCTAATAGAATAACTCCTTCTACATTGTAGTAATAACTGCTTCACCCTCCAGTTATTTATGCTTATGTGAGAACATAAATCTGTCTCAAAACTTCATCTCGAGCCCTCAGAGGCAGCTTCCTCAACTCCGTCCCAAATGTGGTTCTTGGTTTCTGACAGCATTGTACAAGAATTCATCTTCCCATTCCTATTGAAAAACAGCTTTAGCTAGAACCCTCACACAAGTCCCACATCACTTACTAAAACGCAAATCAAAGAATTTTACTATTTTGAATACCAAAACAGGTCACAAAGCCAGGTTCCTGCTACCAAAGGCAAAATCAGCAAATCAAAAAAGCAAATCTGTAGGTTCCAAGGTCTAAAACATGAAGATGGAATCAATAATCACTTCGGTTCAAGAAAGTGACCTTCACTAGGACAAACAACATCCAGCATTTACTGCAAGAATTTTGGAGGTTTATTTCAGCATGGCAATTCTCCACTGCTAGGAAGCAATGTTTTCAACTGAGCCATCTGAAGATACTGGTGATTGTCTGCAGTGTTTATTTTACTGAAATGTAGATTGCATAACTCAGTCCCCACTTCCTGGCTTTTTATTACGCACCACGCTGATGCAAGCAAGTACGACCCATCGTCGGCAGGGCTGAGTTAAGACGAGAGGAAGAAAAACAACAATTCACATGTTATACATCCCAAAATTCAGAGGTTAACTGGACTCCGTTTCCAGAAATGGGACAAGAGAAGATTCGTCAGCTTTCTAGAACTCCCTTAACTCTTGCCAGGTCACAAACAGCAAAAACACGTTGGGACATTTCCACTTAGGGCTGGAGCCAAAATGCACAATGATAGGAAAAGAAAAAACTAAATTAAGCCAGAACACAGAGTCTTTTAAAATATTTATACATGTGCATATATTTAGATGCATACACACACACACACTTAGCGTATATGTAAGCACACATATCCCCCTACAGACATATCATCTATCTATTTACATATACATTCGTTCAAGTGTTAGTTCACATCTATGCTGTTCTGTTGATCTCCAATTTCAACATTTCATATAAATTCTTCCACATCTGAGCTGCCTGGAATGACTCCACTGACGTTTAAGTGCTGAGCTCCATGTTCTCGTGGAAATGTGAGAGCCAGCCTTCTCCCTCCAGACTAGCCTGCGAGTGAATCAGCTGACGGGGCTGGCACACCAAATACGTGCATATCCCACAAGAGGACTGTCCTTGCCCAGGCTCTTCCTTCTTGGACCAGTACTTTCCTCCCGTCTTAAACACTGACATCTTATATATGCAGCACATGCTCCACTCCACTGCTTTTTACATGGTCGTACCTCCATTTCAGAGCAGTAAACGTTTTAGCAAGAGTATTTTTAAATCAGAAGTTTTGCTCTATCTTTCCGGGAAGCAATTTGCTTTGAGAATCTTCTCCCTCACAAGCCTAACAACTTCATCCACTTACTGTAATGTTCTCAAATATAAGCTAAACAAAATAATCTTCTAGTCTACAGGAAATCAATGCATTTCCTTCCTGATTACTATCTTATTTCTCAGCTTTGAGCACTTGGCTGATAAAACAATGAGTCAGGGTCAGTTCTACATTTTGCAACTCACCATTCTCATCACAGACATCCTCTGAGAAGAGACTGGCTACAGATCACATGGGCTGCAGAAAAAACAGCTGGCTAAAAAAAAGCCAACCCCCTCTACTTTCTGGTTAATATTTGTGCCCTAAATTTGTGACCAGACTGAGGTTAAGCAGAGATCTGAGCCCAAAGCTAGGTCTCTGCAGGCTCCTTCTGGAGCCCACTGATATTTGCCACAGTTTTATTTCCTCCCCTAAGATTCTCCTTTAATTGTCACAATAAGATGGTTTCTTTAAGGCTGCAGTCAACAGCACTGCTTTAGTCTCTTGGTTTATTAACACAAGTGCTCTGCTATCTGCATCCTAGATGTTGCATGTTACGGTCTCAAGTGTAGGCACACACCAGATGTGTGACAACAGCGGTGGTACATTTTAGCTGACTTCGCTAGGAGCACAGACACTTCTGATGGATCAGCGGTATGCTCTCAGCATCATTGCATGACAAATATGAAATAATGCCAGAGAGTGATGTGACTGCACACGACAATCCTCGGGGGCCACACAAACACCACCACACGCGTTCTAGGGTGAAGATGGAAGCCATAAAGAAGTCACAATACAAGGAGAGTAGCACCCTAATGAGACACCCATAAGGAACTACCAAATACTTGTTAAAGACTTTCATGGACAAGCAAAACAAGCGTCAGCATTTGACTTCAGAAGCTAGTGAAGACAGTCCCCCAAATCAAGTTGCTGCTTACCTACGTATCTCCCCCCAGGTTTAATGACTATAGCGCTCCGGCTGCGAGTCTCCTCCTCTGCCTGTGCCATGCTTTGCCTTGCCTTCTGGTAGGAATCATCAGTAGCACACACGGTGATTTTATCCTGTATGCTTCCAAGGCAATCCAAGTGGATATTGCCATTGCTGCAAGAGAAATGCAATGGAAAAGATACTCCCAACACTGCAAATGGGCACATCTCTGTCGCTGGTGAATAACTGAGCTTGCGTTATCTAAATAATAGGAGGGGACAGAAAGAAGCTGAGAGGTAAACAGATTCTTCTCTGAGTGCCTCCTTACCCAAGTATACACACACAAACAGATTAGAAAGACTCTAAAAAGAAAGAACACGTGTTAAGTCTTGTTCAGGTTTGCTAGGGAAAAGGTTCTACAGAAGATATTAAAAAAAAGGCTAGATTTTCTTTTGCTCACCTAGATACATACTGCTGGATACAGTCAAAACTCCCTTGGGGGCTGTCCTTGCCAATATTTGAAAGATAAAACGTGAAAGTCCGCACTTCCGTAGGTCGATCAGGCCTTGGAATTGCAATGTGCTGTTTGGAAGGAGAAAAATATTGGTCATTTGGGTAGCCCACACTAACACAAAATTCAATTTTTCAGCAGTCACTATGCTTTTAGCCATTTTGCACTACAAGTAAAGCATATGGGTTACTGCATAGGAGACTACAAAGAGCGAGAAGCTACAAGAAGGATTCAAGTTAGCAAAACTATATGCACTGAAAAGATAAGGTAAGAGAGGTAGACAGATGTAAAGAACAGCTAAAGAGACAGCTATGACTGTAACAGAACAGAGATCCGAGCTGGCGGCTTGCTGCCTTTCGAAGCAGAGCCCGCAATAATCTTGTTCTAGTAATCTGACCCAATTCTATTGATTCAGGCTCAAAACAGACTTGCTACCACTGTTTATATTAAATTTAAAGCACTTTAGATTTGTTTCTTTAGAATTAGTGATCCAGCACTAAACATAGTACAAGCCAGGTCACTAGGTAGCATGCTTATTCTTTAAGAGATTATAATTCCATAACGAGATTTCATGGCTCACAGTAGAGTGTGACGCTCCTGCTAAATTAAATATTTAATCAAGCATTAAGTGTGCTCTGCAGACAACTCTACAGCGATCTGCATTGTTTTTCTCCCCCCAGCCATTCATTTTTCAAAAGGGAAACTGTTTCCCCTCTGCATTCAAGATCCAACATAAATCTCAGCATCTGAGCTCTACTATCACATCAATATTTGATAATTAAGATGGCTTCCAGAAAATGAGACAGAAGGAACATCAGCTTCAACCTATTTTAGGCTACACTCTACCACACAGATTTATATTTACCCAGATTGCCACATATATGCACAAAATATGTATGCCTAGCAAACCAACTCGTGGCATCCACGTATGACTGTGCTCCATAAAAGATTACTGCTGGTACAGAAGGGTTTCTAGGTGGTTTCCCTTTGACCTCAGACATCTACAGCAGCCTGGAAACCCGGTACATCTGTGCCACTTTGCTAAACCACAGGGATGTTCTCAGAACTGGCAAGAAACGCCTGTGTGACCTGCGCTGAGCTGAGCCAGTGCAGCATTTTCCATTTACTCTCCGTAAAGACCAGCTATCCTCCAGCCAGCCCTCAAAACAGACTTCCCTTCTTTCGAAACGGCAAGCCAGGAAACCCAGACTCGAGTGACCCAGAAGGACAAGTTACCCCCCGCGCAGTGCCAGGATCTGGATCTAAAAATACTCGGAGCAGATTTGGTGGCGATCCGGGCACTGACGGGCAGCGCTAACCCTCCGGCAGCAGCAGCTGAGCTCCGTTATCTCCCCTGCCAAACGTGCGCCGCAGCCTTGAGCCCTTAATCTGTCCCAGCACCCTCTGCCCCCACCCATCCAGAACGAATAAAATTCTCTTCTGCTTTACGAGCGAGCTGAGAATATGCACAAAGTCAAAGTTATGTAAACAGCAGATTGTGGGTGTCTTACAGTTGGCACCGTTCACCCGCTCGTTAATTTGCTGGGAACGGGGCAAGAAGGTAAATGCAATGGGTCTGTTCAGCTTCTAGTGCCGTTCGTTGGGGGAGCGAGTTGTGCTGCACGTGACGGGTTTGTAAAATAAAACCTGGAGGATGTAACCAAATCATATGTTCACACACTAAAATAACTTGCTTCCAGCTCCTGATTCACCATTGTAAAAAACGGCTGCTCTGAGAGCCCCGACTTTGGCATTTTTGTAGAGTTTCTGCAGCTTCTTCAAAGGACGTAAAATGAGACAGAAGCGAGAGTCACTTCAGCGTTAAATGTTGCTCGTTCCAGTACTGAAAAGTGTAGCACACGCAAACTGGCCGTTATCTAGGAATTATTTTTAGCTGAAACAGAAGGTTTCTCAAGCCACCAAATCAGCATGGTAACTGCTTTGAGGCAGCCCTAATTTTGGTGCCGAGTATTACACCAGTAACCATAGACACTTAAAAATAGTTCCGTACAGATGTTACTTCTGTTTTTTTCTTTCAAGTAATATTCATTTGTGTACAGCTCATTCTGAATGGCAATTTCACCTTCCTCTGTTAATACCAGCACAAGTTCATCCCAAGAAACGGGGAACGAACAGATGCTGCTCTTAAGGAATATCCAGATAGTCCCACTTTAGCATCTCAAAGCAGAGTAACACTCTGCTAACTACGACCTAGTTACTACTATCGAAATTCTGATTATTGCACAGATTATTGCACTGAAAGTAATTAACAAGACTAGCATTGCTATAAAGAAATGCATCCCAAGGCAAAGATCATTTACAGTCCGTGGTTTATAAAAACTCTCGTGAGATTCGATCCGGACCAGGATCCATACAGGAGGTTTCGTCCCCTGTCACTGAAACAGCTGTTTTATTTTGGGCTAGAACCACTGACATCCTCCTTTCAGCACCTGGCCGACAGAGTTGCCACCTTGCTGACCCCGTGTTTTATTCCTGGCCAATTCCCTTCTCTGGTTAATCAGAGTATTAAACATGGAAGTTGTTTCCTGCGTATTAGAAGCTGAGAGTATCCTTGACAGCATTCATTAGGCTAACACTGGGAATAGGTAAAAAAGACACGGACACAGTAATTTAAAAACCCCACAAATAATGAGATTCAACAGGTCTGGAGGCTTCTAGAGAATTAAATTAAGGAAGCAGCAGTTTGTTTTAAACTCTTATTTTATATCCTGCTTCCCCCAATCATCAAATATTTGTAAGTTTTACCTTCTTGCGAGAAGGGTATTTACACAGAAAAGTCACACTATTAAAATCTCCTATCACTGGACACTGCTTTAAATCACGCTCTGACATTTGTGCTACGTATAAAACCTACCACCCTCAAACGTTAATTGGAAATCTTCTCCATAGCAACATTTATTAGGAAGCAAATCAGGAAGCAACAAATCGGGGAATTAAGGTATAGTGGAAGAAAGTGTATTCCAAAAATAAACAGCTAAACAAATACGTTTTAATGTCATCATCTGAATACGAGAACTTGTTAAATTATCTTTTCAGTCCAGTTGATAGGAGGCTCACTAGAAAGTGTTTAAAGCCCTGCCATCAATTCCTTAAAGCAGGGCACAACCGTGACATATACGAGCACTACACTTCAAAACAGATGGTTACGCAGCTGCCAGCTTCTTGTCATACCCAGTAAAAATAATAATAAAAGGACAAAGAGCTCTTTCTATCTGCCCCAATTGAACTGGATCTCGCTTTCTTCAAAGCTCTACCTTTGGCCTTTACTCGACAGTGCAATTAATTAAACAGCTGAAAACGAGGCAAGCAGAGGTCAGCTCTGTGCTGCCAACATCCTCCTTCCACCCGCAACGCCCCGGCGCTGCTCACACTGTGCAGGGCTCAACGCTTCGCTCTTTAAATGGCAACATCAGACGCAATCGTGCTGCTTCGTTCCTTTTCCATTCAGCCCGGACTGTCATTACAGGTGACTGGCGGCTCCTTCACCAAAAACTCTTCTCTGGAAGTTAAGGGCTCAAATACAATTAAGTGCATTAAATATTTATTTTTCTTTTTTATAAGGAACTGCATAATTTGAAAATATTGTTAATTATTATAAGGAACTGCATCATTTTAAAATAGGGTTTTTTTAAAATTATTATAAGGAACCGCATCATTTTAAAATGGGGTTGCTTTTTGTTAACCTGAAAACGCCCGGGGCCGTATCAGATCCATGTAAAACCCACTACAAGGAGAGCACAGCGGCTGAGGGCAGTGGAGCGTTTTAAGCTGTTCTGATTCATTTTGCTACATTTCCTTCGAGGAGGAAGATTAAGAGAAGAGGCATTTCTAGAACTTAAGCAGCTTTACAGGAAGAGTTAGGTGTAGATCCTCACAAGGTGTTCTACAAAGGGAAAAGAAAGCATTTGCAGTCTCTTTAGCTTCTTTATTACATGCAAAGCTGTTTGTTCATCTAATAACAACAAATCATGCACCCTTAGAAGTTTTCCTTGTCACTCGCTTCTAATTTTGCCAAACTTCAGTTGCAGATTTTTATCTAAGCTTTCATGCTGAGCTTTCTGGGAAGTTTAACTGTAAACAAAGTAAAAAACCTGGAAATTGCTCCCTTCTTTATTTCCCAGGACAAAAAGGTTTGTATTTTTCTTCTTAACTTACAATAACAATCATGTCTTTCCTGCTATGTTTTGTTAGAGTACTATGTACTATTATTGAGGCTAATATCACAAGGTAAAATATGGGCAAGGAGAAATGTGCTAGACTTTGATGCCTACTTAATGCAAGCCTTTTTGAAAGTTTTATTGTGCCACCCCAAAAAATTAAGAAGTTATTTACAACTGAGTTCAGACTCTTGAAAAACAAAAAAATTAAATTCCCCTTCCTTATGCAGAGCACCAAAATTAAACACACACCTTTTTGTATCTAAAAGGTATATAAATGACATTTTTAAAGTTCACTGAAGAGTTGCATCACTTTACCAGAAACACTACCAATTAAATCTCAACATTGTCAGTAACTGGCATGACAGACGGTTTCAAGCATCTATAAATATCTTGGAGGAGTTCAGTCATCGGAACAGAAGTTAGAGAAATAAAACTCCTAAATATAAAAAAAAACTTTTGGTACTCACAGAAACTGCACAGTAGTTTAGACATGCATATTAAATAAAGCTTCGGTACATCCGTAGCAGCCTCCAAGCACTGCTACTGTAAATAATTGGTACCCATAAAGTCTTGCCCCAAGTTTACCAGGCTTGGCATGGCATTTCCTCGGGACACGGGCGAGGTTTCCACGGATTGCTGCACCCACCACAGTACTGCCATCAGGGAACTTTCCGTTTCCTTGTTCTACCCAACAGCATGGCCTTATAAAACTAAATTTCACCACCGGCAACACTGGTGGTGCTGGTGCTATGGGTTTAGCAAGGTTAGAATATAAAGAGGGGGGAAAAGTTTTTAGAGAGAGATAATCCGTGCGATCAATGAGCAAACGCTCTTTCCTGGACCACATCTGAACTTCACATCTCTCACTTTCAGAAAGCAGAGCATCACTCTTTGAACTGGAATAGGACAGACATACAGAACAAATACCTTACTCAGATTAATCGTATAAGCCAGTAAAGAACTTTCCAAGGCAACCCACATACAAACTTACCCCTTGGCTTCCTTGAAACTGGATTACTGGTTTTGATGTCACAGCATCCTACAAAAACAAGTGGGGGAAAAAAAAAAGATTACCTTAGAGAAATTTAAAGCTCCAACATTCACTGCCAAAAAATACTCAGCTTGATTTTTCACCTATACTTTTTACTTTCTTCTTTTTTTTTTTAAAGGAAAAAGGTTCGGGGAAGTATACAGAATTCCAAGCAAGAAAATACAAAAACTCCTGAAACAGCGATTTGTACCTAGAAAAGGGATAACACTGTAACGTCACCAGTGATACCCTTACTTGAGAAAAAGAACAGCTCTGAGATGGCACCCAGATGGGCTACGCTTAGTTCCTTCCTGACCCCTAAACCACATTTCAAGCACAGAGTAGCTTAGCTGTGTATCTTCGGTGCTTACGTAAGTTTTGAGTTAAACAGTGGGTATTTGAGGGGAAAACGTATTACAGTTCTAGGTCTGAGCACACGCTAAGGAAGTTTTTTCCAATAGAAAGCTGGCGATTCATTGGAAAAGCAAACTGCAACTTCATTGCAAAATACTGTTGTTACGTTGCCCATTTCAACAATAGGCCTCTTCCTCCATACTGATTTTCTTACATTTCAAGTAGTCATACCTCCTGCTAGCTCTAAAAAGGCCCTTAAATCTGCTCAAGGCAGAAACACCACTGAATTTCAGCCTTTTTGCACTGCGATTGCACTTTTCGCTTTGCTGCGATTTTACAAAGGTCACGAAGGCTTTGGAATTGAAACTCTTACCTGAAGTTTCAACTATAGAGAAAGAAATAATGTATGCAATCCAAGCCACACTAAGTTTTTCTTTCTTAAATTTCAAGAGAACTATGGCTTTATTGGTTTTATTTCCTAAATCACACGAAACATTCCAAGACACACTAAAAGACACCCTCCTGCAGAACAGGAGTTGTGCTCCACGGGGTGGAAAAACACGCTGCGTGTGGGATCCCATTGTGAAGCTTTCCAAAGGGACAGAAGAATTTACAAAGAAGTTGAAATGTCATTTAGGAGTGAACACGTTGCCACATATACGGGAGACACATTTCAATGGGAAAAACGCCAAGAGTTTAGGAGAGAAAGTCCAAATGGTGCATTTGTATTGTCCTTTTTGTATCGCAGTTCTCGCATCTCCCAGCATTATGAAGATCACATCGACTTCCACAGGGTTACAGAAACAGACATTTACATTTCGCAGCAAAAGAGTTAACAGCTTGAAAGCCCATTAAGTTTATTATCTCTCATAAAACCTTTCCAAATGCTTTCAGCCCAGGAGTGAAGAATCTAAGCCACAATACACTGACACTAACCAAAAAAAAATTCACTAGCAAGAAAATATCCTTCTAGCGCAGACGAATAAGCTCATACCAAGACACAGTCTTCAGAGCCTTTTAAGAGCCCATCCAATACGATTGAACAGATCTGCATCATACCCTAGATTGTTACGAGATATTTATGATGCTGAGTAAAGCAAGAACGTGCTTGAAGCTGACAGCACTCACTGTGTTCTATAGCAAGTTTTATAGACCCAAAACAATCTTTATAAAGAAACAATAAACAACATCTTGCTCTTCGTACAGAGATCACCGAATTCCTCGAGTGCCACGACATTGCATACCACAGCACGCTGTTCATAGACAGACTGGCCAGCTTTTTGTTCACGGTGTCAGCATGTACTGTGCAATGTGTCCAGAAATTCATATGAACATACTTGAGCAAACAAGCATTTGAAGCATTAAAAAAATCTGGATTAAAAAAAAAATCTCAATGTGGATCTTGTATGGCTAATTACGGATTTGTGAAGTTCTGCAACTAATTCTGGAAAATTACTTAAGTGGAATAAAAAGGTAATATGAAGCACGTAAGTAGAGTAACGAGGCAGTAACAATACAAAAGTACTGTTACACAAATCAGGACAAGCTTTAATTACAGAACTTATAAATTCCCTAATCTACATACAAAATGGTTTGAAGTTAAATGTGTAATCGCAAACTTAAAAATGAGTGTTCGTGCGAGTGAAATGGCAAACTAGCTTTATCTCCTTGAACCCCTGAAATACAGTATTTCTACGCTCCTGAGTTGTCTGTGTCTAGGGGCTGCTGGGTTTTGTGATTTGCCCTGTAGGAATATCAGTGTTGTAACTCCTTGCCGCACTCCACAGAAGGGATCGTGGGGAAGAGCTGGATATTGGAGAGTCATTGCACCGTCCCCTTTCAGGGAGAGAAGGGGAAGGCTCTTGGCTTCTCAGCAAGACCACCCTGTACCTACACAGGCGTCGCTTCCCTTCTGCTGATGCCCAATTCCTTGGCTACAGGTCGTTTGAGAATGCTTATGGAAGAAAACACTCGCACACCCTAACCTAATGAAGGATATTAATTTAAGTACTTCTATGAGATGAAATTAAATTCCTGCATGGACACCTTCATCCAGAATACAAGCAGACAGATGAATTAAGCTAAACCAAATTAAAACCATATTTCAATTTCTATCTTCAGTTCATTTGAATTAACTTTCCTGAATGTTCTTGTATGGACAAACCCCAATTTCAAAGAGTTCTTGCCACCATTTCCAAAATCCCCCCCGTCATCTTCTAAAGAGTCATCTAGTTCTTCTTCCTTAGTGATGCCAAGACAGTGAACTTCCTTCGTTACAGCTTCCTAGAAATGCTGTCCCATCCACCTTTAGTGGGAAGAAGGTTTTTTCCTCTGTCTTTCGTTCTAATAAAAACAAGTCATCTCCTCAGCCCTAAGACAGGGCCGTGGTACTGCTGCGGGTGCAAGTCTGCCTTCTCCAGTGTACACCAACTTACAGGGTTTAGTAAATCTTTGGTATATCAAGGATGCTGATGAAACCTCACCTTTGTGTTCAATTAAGAGGCAAAACAAGACAGATCTGTCCAAGCAACTGGGCCACCTGCACAGCCTAAGCATCTTCCAGCTAACGAATTCTAGCTTTACTCCTCCATGAGACTCAATAGAAATAGCTACTGGAAGCTGATTAGGATAAAGACAAAAATCTAAGCAAGAAAACAACAGTTCAAGTATTTTAAACCAGCCACCTGTCAGTTCAACAGGTTTTCTGCTGCCAGGTACCAGATGTTCACCTCTGCAGTTAACACACTCATCCATAATGGTGACAGCACGGTTGAAGAGGTCCAAGAGTGAACGAGCATGATCTCTGGTCCCACAGGTCCCAGCAAACAAGCGACTGCCATGCAAGAATAACAAATTTCTAAACTATGCACAGACCAAGAGCAAGCAAAGCCCCTTTAAACACACCTAAGATGCATGAATTGCATGTCTGCTCCACGATCACTATTGTTTCAACAAAAGGCTTCCTGATGCAGGACTGAAAGGTTAGCAAATCATTACCACGTCTTCACTGTTTGCTAGTTCCTACAATGGATCTTTAAGAAAATGCGTCAAGCTTCCTCCCATCTTACCGTAAGAGAAAATGAACTGCTTTAACAAACCGGAGAGTCCTTCCTGCAGCTGAACTCACCAATGCCCCAAAGCTCTATAGGAATAACTTCCAAAGGAACATCCAAACCACAAATGCGTGGCTGTACTTCTCCGAGATGTACCCAGATTTAAATTGCCAGCTTCACCCTATCTACCTGACTTGCAAACAGACCCCCAAAAGGAGCCTGAATAGACCCCAGTTATGTCAGGTGACAACCCAGCATTTTACTCCATAAAAATTCACTTATTTGCTCTCCCGAAAGACCATTTCCACGCTTCGGTGCCCAGCTCACTGCCTTCCATAGCTCCTGCTGTATTCTTTGGGCACGGTGGAGAAATAAAGCAGCAAGCTTCAAACACTAAAGCTCTGCTCTGGGACGCCAACATGAATCAAACCCCACAGACCCAAATGCTTTTTGTCAGACAGTCCTCCAGATACCGTAAGATTATTTCAGAAGTCATGAGATTAAACCGAAAAACCAAAAACTCATCCCCAAAGCTCCCACAAAACATTTGTCTTTTATTAGCATGGTATTATGCTCATCTTCATCCTCTAGCTTCCCCGGGCTAGAGGAGAGCTAGTAACCCTTAATACATGCTCTGAAAGCTCAGAGGCGGTGGCAACGCGCAAACAGTTCCTCACACTTAAATACTCCAGATGTGGCATGTGGAAGCTTGAGTAAAGAGTAGGAGGAACAATAAAGTGTCAACAAAACACACAAAAATTGAATGTAAAACTAATAAAATACTGTATTTGGTATGATCAAAGCTGGCACGAGGTTCTAAAAACGTTTAGTGGAAAAGCTGGATGGGATATTCCTAAACAGGACCAGAAAGGACATTTGAAATCCTCAGGTCAAGTAACCAGTTGGAAACCTCCCCGTTTCTTCAGGGAAATACAGATAATTAAAGAATACTTTGTTTCGAGAAGTTCTGTTACGCATTTACTGGAATTTATACTGGAGGCAGTGTTATACGGAAAATATTTGCCTATACTTAGTATTGGTGTATTTGCCTGTTTTCTTGAATGTTAAAGAGTCACAAATGCCGAGCAAACAGAGCAAATGAAAGCTTACCCTTATTTATGTTGGAACAAGGGAATTATTTTCAGAATTTAAAGCTTCTTGCAAACATTTAAAATTAGTAGCAAGAACTCCAATAAACATACAGAGAAACTATAAAATCTTGCTAACCCCAAGGCTGGCATTAACAGGACATTTGGAACTGTCACATGCAGTTCCAGCCAGGTAAAGCCACTGCACCTCAGAAGTCAGTTACAAAAACGAGAAGAAACAGAAATTGCTTAAAATTCATAAATTTCAGACTCGCTAATACCCCAAACTCATCGAAGTTCCTCTTTAATTCTTTGGTTATGACTAGTTTATGTTTCTTTGGCCTACGCAGCGTGGTCCAGATATAGGCATACTCCCCCCTCTACTTCCTCCAGCTTCTCAGCACAGCTGGGCAAAGGATAAAAAAAAGGGTCAGATCCCAATCCAGGAGGATACTCAGTTCGAGCAGACCTGGATGCTTGAGAAAAGGTGTCCTACAGACCTGAAGAGAACTTAATGATTTAGATTTCCACTTACATTTTCGTTTTAAATAAGCCACGCTGACTTTGCAAAGTAAAAGAGACCAAAACCAAAGCAAATATACCCAGTGTCTCGCTGTGACAGACTCACAAGAGACACCTCAGAGTCCCAAAGTTCATTAGTAGCAAGATATATAAAACCCAGGGGAAATAAAGACCTTTGAATATACCCACAACAACTTCAAGTGACTCTGTGTGAAGCTTACTGGCAGTCAATTAGCCAAAGCTGTCCCAAGAGAGAACCACTGCATATTACGTAGAGACAAAAGACTTCTCCTAAGACATTCCACTTTTTCAAGGCTTATATTTGCCTCCTACCAGAAACACAGCAGTAAAAAGCCTCCTGAATATTCTTTTTTATGTCACATCTATTACTTATGGAATTAAAATACCGTCTCCCTGCAACACAATTTCCATCTGCAATTTAAGGCCTCCCAACAATCTCATTTGAAGTTGAGGACACTAACAGACTGCAGATGGGATCGAGTCTGCTGAGACTTGAAAATTATAGATCCTATATAATTTTTGTTGACCTAAACTACAAAGCCTTCCGGATCTTTTTATACTACATAAGCCTTGGAGACAAGCTACTAGTTTTGCTATTCAAATACAACATTCTCAGGGAAAGAGTCTTGGAAATTCCATGTAAATCCACAACTACTGAAGCAAAAGTTTAGCTTTCTACTCACGAGAGGTGCCAGCAGCCACTGTGACAACGGGCAGCTGCCGAGGTGAGAAACGCAGCCATGGGGATGCTTCTGGAGGACTCGGGTCCCCCCCTGCATCCTTCCAGAGATAGGCACCTGCAAACCCCACCGTGCACAAGCAGCCTCCGTGCAGGAGCAGCGCAGCACTGCGGGGTGCGATGGACGCTCCTCGGGTTGCAATCCCCGAATTAACCGATGTACGCGTTTGTTGGCTTCTCCTCTCCGAAATTACCCCATTTATTACTTTGATGAGCGAAGTGTTGCCAAAGAACAGAACCGCATCTGTCTGCTGGGCCCAGTTCCCCACTCTTCTACCCCATTTTCCTCTCCCCAACATCTAAAAGAAATATTTGTTTGGGGCAGAAGCGAGTACTCAAGCTTTTAATACAAATAATTTTTAAAAAGGTGCTTTTGATGAAGGTTTAGGAGCTGGAGACTTACCAATTACTCTGAACTATATTCTGTGTTTATTATAAACAATCATCTTCCTAAATGCATCCAAAATGCTAAGCTCTACATTTTAAAGTTTTAATTGCTAAACTGCAAAACACATATTGGCTTCCTTGTTTATAATTGCATAATTTTAAGCGGGCTATTACAGCACAAACGACACTACCTCAGCAGTTTAACTTTCCACGGTCAAAAACCAAGAGTGCCCCTATAAGATAGAAAACAAGTTTTATTAAAAATGTCAGCTCAGAAAAACCCTTGACGTTACTGAAACTGTGGCCGAGTTACAGAATTTCAACATTCACAGCTCCTTATTAAGGAAGTATCATAAGCATACGAAATTTTACATCACTACACAATCTGAGCATCAAAGATACCGTTCCACTTGAAATACAGAAAACCACTACCTTTGAGTATGTTTAGGGAGTAAGACACATGATTAAGTTAAAAAAAGAAAGTGTAGCCTAATCGAAATGCTTTGTGCCTGCAACGTAAAGCAGAAACTCAGTCCCTAAATGGACAATAGCTTGTATCAGCAAACCAGAAAGCAATTAAACTCCACTGTCATCAAGATGTCACCCCACAGGCACGAGAGCTGAGCTAGCCACGGAGCCTGTTCTCTCACGCATGCCTGGATCTTCTGATCTCGTCTAATCCAGGTTAAAAAGATCTTCCTGAATAAAACGCAATGTATTTGTTGATTCCCCCCCCCCCGAATTCATTTGGAAACTTAAACTGAAACAACTGAGCACTGCTTCCCCAGGCAGCAATGCACGGGCAAGGCACAAACCCACGGTACACCTCCCTGCTCAGTTTTAGAGCAGATGCCAGAAAGCTTTCTTTAAAGAGGAGCTAGGGAAAGGGAGAGACGGAGGGAGAAATAGTACATATGGAACCAAACTGGCTACCCAAACACCCATCCTGCACCCTCAAAACGCAGGACAGCGGATGGAGGCTGACGTTTGCCAGCCTCACAGTGACAGGCTGCAGCACAGAGCGCTTTGCCAGTGTTTTTTACTATGCCACAATGAGAGCGGTCACCCAGCTTTTCAAACCCATCTTGCTTCTTCATCAGTCCCGAGTATGAAGCTCCTTGGTGGGTCCCATCTTTGAAACCCCTCCACAGCAGGAGCAAACAATTCAAACAAAACTCACCCTGGTGATGTTTTACGTACAGAGTAGTTTAAGTTTTATGCTCAAGCCCAGTGAAATTTTTGTATTTCAACTTGGTAACTTCAAGTAAATCTTTCCAGACGTACTTCAAAAGAGTCTTTGCTTCCTAGTGCAGAACGAAACTGTTTTTTTTCCTTATCCTGCATTTGCAAAAATAAACCTTTAGATTCCAAAAGAACAGATGCCTCTGACACAAAATCTGATACTCTGATCATCTTTAACACCAGACCGCAAATCTTGTGAAAGGTAGCTTTGGTAAGGAAGCTCCAACTCACTGCATACACTGAAAAATCCTGGGACAAACCACACATCGCTCACGATCATTAAGCCAAGATGTTTGGCTAGCAAAAGGTACAGTAGTTTTCCACTAGAAAGGAAAGCTACGTATATATGCAATTTAGGCAATGCCTTTCAGGAAGAAAATTAAAAGGAGGCTCAATTCCTTAGAGAAATAATTATTGTCACTTGGTATCGAGTTTACTCTGATCACTGCAGAGCAGGCGACCTTGTTTGGCCATAGGAGAACCTGGCTACACCTACAGCAGACAGACCAGCATATCTATCGGACCAATTCCTTCCCAAGAGCAGGAACCACCAAATGACTTCTTGCGATCCCTATTCCTAAATTTCTACGGCAATGCAAATACAGTAACCGAGCAACTCTTTCATGAACACAGAGATGGATACAGAATTGTTCTGTATAAATACGAACAAATACACGATCTGAAATGGCTGCAAGAGATGCTGCAAGGATGCAGTGGTCTGTCTCCAAAGAAAATGCAAGCTTTGTTTTTGCAGACAACGGACCTGGGACTTCCAGAGGACACTGAAGAGTTAAACCTACCTGTCTCCAGAGAAGGGCTCACCTGTTAGGGGACAGGTTACTGCAGAGAGAGACACTGCAAGAGCAGAATGGGCACTGGGGACAGATACAGGCGTAGTCTAGTTCATTTTAAGAGCCACAACACTTCTGTTCTGAGTACCACTTTCTTTTCGAATGACCAGTCGGTCACTGGGTCCCATCGCAGCTGCTTCCAAGAGGCCCAACTTCACTGCTCGATGTAATCGGTATCAAGCGGCTGCAGCTCTCCACCTGGCCAAAGCTGGAAAGCAGTGCAAATCCACACCAAAACGGGAGGCGAGTTGTAGTCTGAGGTCAAAGGGAACGTGTATTGTAAGAAACAGGAAGAGATCAAAGGTGGTTTTGTGGCATCAAGGGCCCCTAGCTCCCAATTAACTCGGACACAGTTATGTATCTTCAACACCGATGCAGAAATCGGCCTCATTTGGGAATCCAAGTTCGGAGACTACCGGCACATTTCCCAACGGTACAGCACTCCTTTTTTTATTTTGTGTTTTTTATCTTTGCTTTTCCGGGGAGTTAAGGGAGACCTACTCATTAAGTCTAGCAAGAGACACAATAATCATAAAGTCTCAACTCTTTATGCCTGACACCAGACTGCCACGAGAGCTTAAAGGACGATTATCTGCAGTTTAATCATTACAAACTCCCACCAATTTCACTATTAACAAGACGGGGCTACTTAGCGAGGTTTTACTGTCAGAAGACCAACAGCCAACTCCCATGATTCCCAAAGGCTTGTGAAGGAAAGGCTTTTTGGGGAAAAAAAGATCCTTTGCATCCCCGTGCAGCTTTCAGTGTCTAGTACAACTGTTCAAAGCAGTCTGGTAATCAATTAAAAATATGTCTATAATGAAAGAATTATCAAAACATCATGCCCATTTTTTAGTGCAATAACGCAGGAGGTCTCCTTCACTCCAAGTAAAAACCCTAGTATTTTTGGTACAATTACTGCATCTCTCTGGAAAGGAAGTTCCATTTTTTTTTGGTATTGGATTTTCTGCATCCGTTACTCATTACAAAAGGGTGTTCCAGACCCTCACTGAAACCGAGAACCAGTAGCCCTCAAAGCTATTTTAATTTTATTAGTCAGCGTTGCATTCTTGAATCAAAACTGTCCATTTAAACGCCCTTACCTTTCTCTCAGGCTCTCGTCCTGTTCTCACCAAACCAATCCCCAAGACAGAGGTTCAAGTACCCCTTCCCCTCTTCCACAAGCACACCAGAAATCACCAAATTCTCCACAAATGGTTATTTTTATTACCATTTTTCCTGAAGGGATTTTTCTTCTGTAACACAGACTAAAAGCAATAGAAGGTAAAACCAGGAAAGCATAAACAAGTTGAAACACTTCCCAAAGCACTCGTACAAAGATAATACTGTGCTGGCAAATTCATCACAAAAAATTTAAGCACAAACCTAGAAATAAGTTCCGTTGGTTTGTTACTTGCAAGCAATTGTATGGAGTTTAGGGAAAAGTTAAATTAACACATCCTAAAGCCCACCCCTTTTTAAAAATAGCAACCCTATAGTCACTTGCTTATACAGGAGGAAGAAGAATGGTTTAAATCGAGAAATTAAGTCAGAGTTTAAGTCTGCTCATATGGCCTGAATCTATCCCTTTCTTACAGAGCAGTACTGCGTATCTTTTAGCAGGGCTAAATCTGTTAGCAGATACTGTAAGTTAAAGATAGGGTAGGAAAAAGGATGGTAAATATTGGTATTTCTAAAGTGCAGGCAAAGGAAAGCAAACCCTCTTAGATTTGTTTTTTGAACATGTGGATTTGCTTTGAAACACTGTTTTCAACAAGAAACTCTATTCCACAAAGAAATTTCCTGTTCTGCCTCCATACGCTGGAAATGCTAATAAGCGTAATAATTATTAAATATTCTCTTAAAAAAAGTTCAGCAATATGGCTTCAGCATCTGTACACATTTGCATTACAAGACAATTTAGAGAGACCTTAGTCTGGCAAGAATCCCATTAAGACATCCATGCTCAAAATTCCTTGGGTAATCATCTCTTGCATGCAACACTGCTTGTTTTTGCAGCAGAATTTTATTGTAGCTATCAGATGATCTTGTTAAATTGGGAAAGGACTAAAAAAAAAAAAAAACAAACCACTGACAGAAGGAAACTGAATCATCCAAAATTCCCAACGTGGCTAAAGGTGAACAGCAGTTCTGGTTTTCCCTAAAGGCTTTACTTAAACAGTTTTATGAGCCAAGAATCATTAAGGGGTTTTAGATTTTCTCAGATTAATATTTTAAAAGCCATTCCTCTAGTACAAGATACCTTGAACAAAGGCTTCTGTGCTTCCTCTGAAAGAAGAGGGAGGTTTGCTAACCGTTTACTAGATGCTGGAGATGTGGCCACCTCTCAAACGAAACCAAAAAGCTTGTGAAAATGCTGAGGAAAACAATTTCAACCATGGAAATCACTTGGCTTGCTATCGTCTATCTTAGAAACAGTACTTTTCACCGATCAGCCTTTCTGAAGCAATACAAGCAACACTGCTTTTGGTCTATTTTGACAGCAAATCAGGTCTGTGAAATGTGAAGATGGAGGCATTTTTGGTGTGACTGCTGAAAAAGGATCACAGCAACTACCCATCATTTCTATTCCTGACCCTTCCCACCCTCAGTGGGTTCAAATTTGAAACGTGGATACAACTGAAAAATGATGATTTCAAGAAGCTTCACTGAAAAGATTTAGAATTAGCTATTAAATATAGGGAAGACCAAAACTTGTTTCCCCTCGCTGGGGAATGGGAAGCAGAAGTCTGCTGATACGCACTCGCCTGGCAGCGGCAGCAAGCTGGCCATTCAGCACAGATGCATCCAGACACCCACGTCACGGAGAGGGCCAACGAGGGACCCAGTTCCGCAGGGTTAGACTTCCCTATTTCTGCTGCTCAGAGCACAACATCCACCATGAATACTCACCTACTCTTCTACCCAGTTGCATTCTGTTTAAATGCTCCTCTTACTTCAAACTTCACACGTTATTCTGCCAAATTCCTCTCCTGAACTGCTATGGGGCTCAGCAACTGAAGTTAGAGAGGGCTTGTACCACTGCAGAGGTAACTGAAGCAACTCACCTTTAGTTCTCATATTGCTACATAAATATAATACAAAGGTTTTCCAGCCAAGCATCTTCCAAGACAGCCATAAAAATCGTCATTCTTAGCCCAAGACAAGAGTTAATGTTTTTTTCTGAACTGCTACCCTACAAAAGCTGCTTACAGACAATTCTGTATCTGGCTGGTCTTCACCTTTAATGACTATAAAGCACACATTCCCATTGCGTTGGGCAGACCTAAGACATGGATGAAAAGGTCACCCTCATGCTTAGAACTGAGAGAAGTTAAATAGTTAAAAGGAAGCTTTTCTGTAACTGGCTGTATCAAGCACATGTACTACAAATATTTTGGTTTTAGCTTTTGCACTGTACAAAATCCTCAACTATCAGAAGAAAATGTTTCCCAAATTAATATAAAGAAGTGTGTCACAATAGCATATCTTAAACAACTCCCCCTCATCCCCACCACAAATAAAGCTTCCATAACTGATGAAAACACCCAGGCTCTTCCACCTGAGGCCGAAGGCCATGCTGTAGAAGTGATGTAAAGTGACTACAGAACCAGATTTAGAGTCGAGACTTGTTCCATTTGCCCTCCGTCAGAAGCTTTCCTTCTGTGACCTTATATAAAGCCTTTCACCTCTGGGTTGAAACTCCTCCATCTGTGAAACACAGCTAGTATCTCCCAGGTGGTATACGGAGACACGGCCACTTCACGCAGTATTTACTGGAGGCCATTCAGGTCTGTAAGCGAGAGCTGGATTGCATTGGAACCTCCACTCCAAGGGTTTCCAACCCAGGGATCCTTAGACCCTAGACGAGGTTCACAGAGCAGCCGGAGGTACATGAAAGAAGAAAACTGAGTGTATTAACAGCAGCTTAATAAAACAGCTTGCCATTCTGGAAAACTTTTTAGGGACAACAGCTCAAGCAGAATTTAAAAACCACAACCTTTAAGCTATACTGAAAAGTAAGAATTCATTTAAATACTACTTGTGCAAGAATGCCTAAGAATTCCAATATTGTGAGCTAGCTCAAAGTCTCTCTAAAAGAAAGGAGTAAGGATACTCTTAAGCTACACCAGGTGGATTTCACTGAATACTGAGGCACTTCAGCTCAGACTTCAAGCACCATTCCAATAATAGTCTTATGAAAAACGCTGAATGGGTACAGTCAGCTAGAACTCTCAGTTAAAAATAAATATTTTAAATGACTTCCAACATACCCACTTTACTGTGTTCCTCGCCAATCTGCAGGTTTCCAATTACTTGATTTTCTTTTTTTTTTTAAGTTATTTTTCTTTTACCCATCAGGTTAAAAAGCCACTCAGACAGAAAGAAAAGCTGGTTAATTACAGCTAGAAAACTGGCTGTACACAAACTGCCAGCAAATGTACAGTTAGAGAGCACTTGTGGAAAAAATCTGTCAGTTTGGCATCTTAGGCATTATATGCAACAAACAGGTAATTCACCTTTTCAGACCCAATCAGGGTAACATTGCTTTTGTAGCCAAGATGTTATTTTGAGCAGTTTTACCAGCTCTCCTATGTCAGGCTGCTCGTGCAGAGCAAGATGAGACATTTAATATGTTAAAATTAAAGCAAGCGATTAAACACAGCAACACTGGGTTACAACTTATAAAACAGGAATAGTGAAATATCAGAAGCTGACAGTGGTTTCTGACCTAGTTTTAACTGGAGAACAGTCAAAGAGCCGAAAAGACTGAGGCGAGGCTGAAGGTGCTGAAATTCCAGTACTGGAGCTTGAAGTGCTGGGGAACAGGATTACAGCGAAAGCCCTCAGACATTCAAACTACCGACGAAGCTTCACAGAAAACTTCTGTGAAGAAGTTCTAAAAAGAACTTAGGGTTCAAGAGCTTTAGTTCAATGTCAAGTGACATCCTGGGGAGGAGGGATGAGAGGGTTTAAGCAAGACGGCGATGAAGTAACAGAGGCGTTGCAGGACCTCCTCGCCATCTTGCTGAATGGTGGCTACGGGGCAGCGAGAAGCCAAGGCTAGGAGGAGATAACCTCAAGTTCTGAAACAGAGGAAGAAATCATTTTAAAACAGCACGTGTGTGTATTTTTGAAGACATTTTAGTTGCTCTTCTTCTGAGAACGCGAGTGTGCTGTCAACCAGCTGTGCTCATTTGCATAACAAGAGAAAAATTAAAACCCCATTACACAAGTGAACTGTAAGTACTTGGGCACTGAGGGCTACCTAGAGATACAGGGGGGCTGGTGCAGGAAAGAAGAGTGATCCCATCCCCGTAAGCTGTCCACGTGTCTCCCTCCTGCTCCTCTATTCTGCTGCTCCAGGGTCGAATATATTTCCACCAGGCAGCTACATGCTGGTTTTAAGCCTCATTAAGAAGCAGTATGTTGCTGGCCTGACATGTCAGATTTTTAAGTGACCTTTGTACCGAGAACAGCATTACCAAGCTGCTAAGAACAGGGGAAAAAAAAGTTGGTTTCCATGATTAGGAGAGGTACGTTCTGGCTGTTTGCATTTATTTTAGTTCAAAAAAACCTACCTGTCAGTAAACCAAGCCATAAAAAAAAGAGAGCAATTCTCTCTGAAGGGCAGCTGTGACGGCATCAGCACTGTTAGCCATTCTTAACGTTGTACTTATCACACAAGGTAAACAGAAGCGACTATCAGTTAATGAACAACACAACCCTAAGGCTGAATTTTAAAGAGTATTTTCTCCACTGCAATCTTTTAATGAAAATACAGCAATTCTACCTCACCGAATTTGCTTACGAAAGTCTAATTTATTTTAGGACATATTAAGACACCAGGGCTGATTCACTTGCCTATGTGCTCATAAGATGGCTTAAACAAGCTGCTGAAACATCAGTATGATCCTTATCTTCCACACAGCTTTACTACTTTTCTTGCAAGAGGAAAATATAGAAAGGCAATTTAGAGATCAGATTGACTAACTCGTTCAACCATCCCAGAACAAATCTCACCTAACACACACACACTGCTGAGCCTAGGAAAACAAGCCTGGACCAGTTTTCTCCTTGTGCCCAACTATATCCTATTGACACTTAAAGGGAAGCGTAATTGCTAGTCTGCCAAAGTTCTACTTAAGACAATCTTCAGATGTTCCTCACAGAGTCAGAGCCAGCCCTGCTGGAAGAGGCTACAATAAACCAGTCAGTAGAGCCTGGATCCTAAAGGAATCCCAGAGAAATCCAACCACCAACACCCCACGAGCCAGATCAACCTCCAAAGCTAAAGCAAGATGCTCAGACACAGCTTCTTTTGGCTTTCAGGCAAACAGAGGCGCTCCAGTGCTGAACAGGACTCCGGGAACAACCCAACAGAAACTCAGTATTCAACAGGGATGCCACCGAGTCACTAAAATCTCCTACCGTCTCACCATCTTCATGGGGCAGTTAGTGATAAAGCAATCGCAAATGCCAGGTTTTTTTCCCATCACCAAGGGATGCTGCCCACAAAAAAATCCAGCTGAAAGTATCAAACAAGACAACCCCACTAGATTTTCTACCATGTTATAACCTCGGCGTGTTACCTACCCTCCGCTAACACAGCACTGCCAACAGCCTCCTCGCAAACACCATCTTCCAGAGGTGCTTGCTTTCTCCGATAGAAAAGTGAAGGCAGCTGCCTGAAGAAGCCACTACCGAGTTAAACGAGGTACTCCCTTTCCTTCAGCGAGAAGCACAGAACCCACACTGTTTCAGCTACGTCTTTATTTGCACTGCCAGGCTGGTTGGTAACAAACCCGCTCCAAAAATAAAGCGACAAACAGTAAAAGAAAGAACATACTCTTCTAAACTGGCAAAAATCTACCTCAAAAAAAAAAAAGTCAGATGTTTCTTTGCTCTGTGCAAGGACACCTGTGAAAGTTCAGGTTACGACAAATTCCAAAAATGAACATGAAAAATTTTCAGATAAGAACAGTAAAAACATACTACCTCTGCTGACTAAATAGAGGTTGACCACAGAGCTGCAAAAAGACTCCCTGGGTCCAAGCCCAAAAGCCCCGAGAGATTTCATACATTAAGATAGAGAATCTCTCTTGCCTGACAGAGTGAGTCGAGGCAGTTAATCTAATTCATACATGCAAAAGAAGTGGTATGGCCACTGAGCTGGCACTTAATTGTCTGACCAGAATTTTTGGTCTAAATTTAACAATCTGCCCAAGTTCTAGTTAGCTGAAACGTTTTGCTTTCTTAACTGAGCCCATCTGAGGTTAGAATAAAAGCGTGTTTCTTCCTGCTGTCAGCGTCCGTAAATATAGTCTTAATGACAAGTAAAAGGCCTTTATATTGAGTTAAATGGCCTTAATTGTACGAGCGCGCTAAAACTTGCGGCAAGATGCAGGCAGCACCTACAGTAGATACATCTCCAGTGCAAACGATTGCAGAGATTCAGTAGGAAGGTCATGGAAACATGCCTGACACTATAATATCAAACCTTCTAGGTAATAAATCTATTTTTTTCCCTTCATGTTGAGAAACCCAAAAAGAAAGTGTTCTAGATTTTAATGCAGTAATCACCACTGTACCATTTTAATGCATTAAGAACAAAGTCCTTAAACGATTCATAAATGATTTCAGAATCACGCCGCTAGAAAAGTGTTTGCAATTGGTTTTAATCACCACTACGTTCCACATCAACTAAAGCACATATTTCAAACAGATGTAAGATAACCCATTTACGTTCATAAAGGTTAAGTATGCTTTACTTTATCCTTTATCCATTCCTACCCCCCCTTTCCCATTTCCACATTTCTAAAGATTAAACAAAAAGCCGCTTCCTTAGCAAAGCTGTGTGTTTCGGGACCCTCCGTCAGCACGGGTCTGCTCCTAGACTCCAGGCTGGGAGAACTGGTTTATTACAATACACTTGCTTGGCTGCATCGTTCTCCTTTAGAAAACCACACTTTATTTCTGGAATAAAGACGAGGATTGGTAGCCATCCATTACAAGTGTCAGACCATCTCTGAGGTGCATAGGACGCAGGAGCTTTCAGAAACTGCACGGCAGCCATCCTCACCTCCTCAATGGCATTAGGGAACGTGGACCCCACTAAGGCAGGAAGCATTTCAGATCTCACAGCAGGAAAAGCAAACAGGAGAAGTATCAGCAATTTCCCTACCAAAAAATCCTGACCATGAAAAGCACGTAAGTGCATAGATAACTAAAGGTTCTTTTTATTATTGAATATCTATTGGGAGAGAAGGAAGCAAAGCTTGCGGACAGGACCACCCTGCTCCCATCAAAACATGGCTGCCCTGGCAAGCACGCAGAGGGGAAACAGCGAGCAAGGTCACTGTCACAGGTGTCACTGAAAGCACTTTTCAAAAGAAATTGGCCAGCAGAGCTCCTACGCACTTCTTAAGAGACTATTTATGGGAGCAGAAGTTGTTCTTAATTCTGCGCGAAGCAGCAGCAGAGGTCACGATTCGGGCTTCACCGGCTCTGACGGCTGAACACCCCTGGAAGCATGAACAGGTGCCATCAGTATTTTCAAAAATCTATTTTAATGACATAGGAACTATCGTTTCAGAGCAAAGTCCTGCTCAGCCCAGCCTGTCATCAGCAGCACCCGCATCAGACGCTGCCGAAGGGAATGAAGAAACCCGGTGACAGAAGGCTGCTCCACTCTCTGACCTGCCTCAACCTCTTCCCAGCTCCAGTCATTTTATAGCAGTTTCATTCTGAATCACAAGTTTACGCCTTCCTTTTGGGACAGCGTGCTAAAGCCCCACAAGTCAGGGAGTTAATGAGTTGCTGCGACCTAATCAGGCCTGCCACACCACACCTCCGGCAAGTGTCAGACGCACAGGGAACAACTTCAAAGGACCAGCAGACCTTACGTTCTCCCTGTGAGCAAGGGCTGCTCCCTCCTCCAGCCTCCTGGTGGAAAGGTGAGCCCAGCAAGAGCCTACTGACTTGCCTTATATGGCTTCCAAGGCACAATTTCCGCTTGCCCAAGCTCAGGCAGGGTGGAAAAATTTGCTTCCTCGCTACTCCGCCTATCCCGGGCTCTGAAAAGCATCCACTGAATCCCTGGATCTGAAAGGAATGGAAGGATTTACACTGACATATGCATGGAGCACAGCTCCCTGGAAGAGGTAAAGCCACAGCTTTGGCAACAAGCTGGGTCACCTCAAACACCGGGGGGGAGAAATGGGAGCCGAAGAGCTGATACGCAGGCAGAGATGCATAGAGAAGTCGTAACCACAGCTTCTATTCTTTGCATACCATACGACCAATTTTTCTTGCTATTCAGATGCACTTAAGCCTTTTAAATTTCATGGCAGCAAGCTTTACAAGTTAATTATGAGTTGGGAACATTATTTCCTTTCACCGATTTATCCATAATACACTTTACTATATAGCAGGAGTTTTGTTTTCAGAATCAAATGAATACAGTCTCGGCTCTGGTTTACACACCATTTTCTGCGCAAGTCAGTACTTCCTCTGGCAGTTACTGTTAACGTTACTGAAGCCTGTCCTACCTTCTGGTCACAGTAAGGTTAATGTAATCTAGGCCCGTGACATTATCAACTTCTCTGAGCATCACAGAGAAACTCTAAGACTTACCGAACACAGAGCAACCCTCCTGCTCACTAAATGTAAATACAGCCACGTCCATAGCCCTGAATATCTGCGAGTGCAAGAAAGCTGCTGACTGAAAATGAAGCACGGTAGATGAAGTCAATTAAAAGGCTGCTTCCTCTCAACAAACACTCTTTCTTTGTGGATGATCAGTTTTTTTTATTTCTAAAAATGTGCGTGTATTCACTTTTTCTAGCCTTGATTGCCTATGCCAAGGATCATAACTTTTTTCACAGCAGGTTCTTCTCACTGCAAGAACCAGGGGGAGATTTATCTCCAGCCATCAGTGGTTTGTCTTTGCTTTCGTCTGGTAGTCACCAAATGGCAGAACCCAGCTCATCCACACACAGATTCTCTCAGAAGAGAGAAAAATGGTGGCAGAGGAGCTTAAAAAACTAAGTTCTGCCGATTCCCTTGTTCCCTTCTTTTTGGGGACTGGGAAAGACAGAAATACGGCCCATTTGATTTTCTCATAGAAACCAGGAGCCAAAAACAACTGAAATCAGCGCCGGAGCTGGAAAGGTGCAACAAAACTCACACAAACATAAAGTCTAGACACTGAAATGTGGAAATATGATTCAAATAACCACAACTGGCACATAATGTATTGATTGCAGCCCATCACAGAACAGGCCCTCAGTGGGTAAGAATATAGAAGAAAGATTAAATTAGCGTCTTCCACTTCGGTTTTAGAAAATATGGATCCTTTGGGCACAGTGATACGGACTGAGCTAGCATTTCTTCTGTCCTGCTGGGCTTTTTGCTAGGCTTTTAAGTAACACGTCTGCTCTTGCTAAATAATGACAATTAGCTTAAACTATCCTTGCAGCACTGATCCTGTATGAACAAAACCGCCACAGGTATCAGGTGGCTGCTCTTATCAAAGGATGGCCTATCAGCTAAACTACGCAGGTGTCAAAATATTTGAGCCAAGTAGTCAAGAGGATGTTTGTACTGATGAAATCTGAATACTGCAGAGGTTTAGGCGACTAGCTGTTTTTAGGATGTTTCACAGTACTTGTTAAACCCCGTCACATGCGGACACGAACCTACAGCAGAAAGTCTGCGTCTACCATTAAACCCAACGGCGTGATCTGGAACGGGGGCTGAAGCCGGCAGCACAACTCAAGCCTTTGCTCGCAGTGCTACACACAGATCGTCCTTCAAGACGCTGGATCCAGCCTTCTCCCCAAGATGACCTGCTTTCCTGCAGAGCAGTATGCCCCAGGACCATGCCCAGGAGCCTCCACAGATGGTTGCAGGTTCTGCATATAAGAAGAAAGAGTAACTGGTGGCAGCGGCTGGCCTGAAGAGACGCTAAAGAAAAGTAAAACATCTTGGTTTTCCACGAACGCCTTGGGCTAAAGTATTCTCTCCTGCATAACAAAAGCCAAGAAAAGTTCTGCTGCACAGAGGGAGCGCAGAGGGTTAACAGCAATCAGACTGTACCAGATCAGGGAAGCCTCAAGGTGGGTGGAGGTGGGCAGCTAAGTAAAGTCATGCTTACAAGCAGTGACCTCTTTTTGAGTTAAGCAAATGCTGGTTTCTTTAAATTAAAAAAGGCACTAGTCCAATGTAAAGAAAGGAGAGACCAAGTGCATGAAGCAGTGTTTTTTCTAGACTGCCTTTTCGCTGGAGCAATGCAAAAAGGATTGGATTTTGGAAGTCTGCTTTCCCACTGCAGCAGTGATACACACCACCACTCTGCAAACCAACTGCTGAGGGGTTTATCACGTTCTTTATTATATAAATTCTTTGGAAAAATTTTTAAAAAACCACAACAAAAAAAACCAGTCAAAAGGCACTACTAGGTTGCCACGGTGTGCAAAAGTTGCCTTATGTACATGGGATGTTTCTAAGCAACACATGAGCTACTATAGAAAACTTCTTATCAGCAAATCCAAGCTCCTTTCCTGGATAATGCATCTAGGTCAAGCTAAGGCACGTTGAATGCAGAAGCCTAGTTTTGGTGATGTCTCCTCTGTATCCACCCTGTATAAAATATTAGCATAGTTCAGGTTATCAGGCTTTCTTTTTTTTCATTAGCATTAAGTTCACTCCAGATAATGGTTCCTCCAGAAACAGCATTAACCTTAATTATTCAAAGGTAACTTGATCTCAACCTTCCTGACTTTATGACGCTGAGCTGATGACCACTTTTCCCCCTTCAACTTCTCTCATTCCCCAAAACCCAAATAAAGCCAGTATATTACACGATGTTTAACCCGGCAGGCAGCTAGGAAGAAAATTAACTCTATCCCAGACGAAACCAGGACACACGACCATGTTCACAAATTAGGGTATCCAGTACAGGATCCCAGACATATGGTGTCTCTTCAAAGTCTACCTAAACCCGTGCAGCCACTCCATCCATTCAAATGCATTCTCTTGTGCATTAGCAGCAAAACCACTAAGTCAGCCAAAATGTATTCTTCTCCCATGGATTAGCTGGCACAAATTAGTACAAGAGTGACGCATGCAGTCTGTTCCTTCCCATTTTTCAACATGCACAAACACCAGGGATTTGGAGACGCTTCACAAGTTTATGCTTACAAGCTACAGGCAGAACCGAGTTTAAATTGTTTGAAATGTGCAAATTGTTTAGGAGATAACATGTTCGTTTACTAATGAGACCTCAAATGCTTTTTCAAACAAAACTTCCCCTCCCTCGCCAGTAATAAAGGCTCTTCTGCTATCCCAACAGAGTCGGCACTATGCAAGTGAACTATTTCAACAGTCACTACCCCTCTGCCAAGCAGCACTATGACAAAAACTAACTAAACAGGACAGAGCACTTCAGACGGGTTCAGAAGAAAAACCTGATGTTGGAGGATCACCCGTAGACTCCACACTCTGCGAGTTGACTGGTCCACGGTGAGCGCAGAAGCCGCTCGAGGCAGGACCTGCTGCAGCACAGGCTGGCCAGGTCACTGGGAGACAGACTGCTCTGAAGAGGCTCGTCTGACACCACATATGATCAGATATGCTTCAGACAGAAGTAAAAAAATTTGTAACAGCTTTCTTTTCTCCCTTTGCTGCTGTTTAAGTGGAATAAGAAACCAGCCACAGAATATGCTGAAAAGGAGGGAGGGTTTAGTCTTGCTGGGCAATGAATACAATCGCCAGGATCCAGCTGCTAGAGCCACGGATACGAGTGCCAAAACATTCCACTTAGGTATCTTAAAAAAAAAAATAACCTAGCTTCATAAAAATAATCTAAGGGGTTCATCTTCAAGCTTGCTTCCTCCAGTATTGCTAGAGAGCAAAAAGTTATTAATGCCCAAATTCAACTTCTCCGATTAATGGTGTCATATGATTTCCTGATAAAAAGCAGATCACGTTTAAAAAAAAAAAGCAGCACCGTCGGTCACAAGGATTCTGTCACAAACTTTCTATTTTCCCTTGGCACGTCATCAATTAGACCTACTTCTTTAGTCTGCTACCACCAGTATAAAAAAAAGCATAATAGGTTTATAATTTGCCACCGAATCCCATAGCAACTGTACGTCACTTTAGATGTAAATTACAGACAATTCTTTCCCATGCAATTTGAAAACTATAGAGATGAATCTATAATTTGAGCAGATCCAAATGGTGTATGGTTGAGAGAAAAAGCTACCCTAAATAATTGGAAGGAAACTGCCACAGGCCAAAACATTCCTCATGCACAATGTTAAACGTCTCTTTGTCCCCTTCCTTCAAATGGGAGGTGCCACGTCCAGGTCAACATTAAGAACATTTAGCAGGAGTTTAGCAGTTCAGCATGTTCTGCATATCCCGTCCCACTTTTGCTGATTGTGAGATGTACGTGTACAATGAGCTTCCTTTCCAGCCAGCCTCCTCTGATTCATTTAGTCATGTCACCGACTCATGTTCCCGATGTCGTAATAGCTTCAATTTTGACGGACTACAGCATCAGTGAATTAATAGGGCAGGAAAAAACAGGTTACAGGAAAGGAGGAATGATGCAAAAAGCTTTAAGATAATTGAATGAATTTTGATTCGAAAGCCGGATTGTTCTTCTCCTCCTGACACCTGCAAGCAGCTTTCAATTCCCAAGTCAGCATGAATACGCATTACCCTAAAGACCCTGTAATGACAGCAGGAGCCTTCATTTTGTATTTCATACTTTAAACACAGCAAGATGAAGGCATCTATAACAACCCGCTCTAAAATCAAAGTCCAAAAAAGTTCTTTCAATAAGCGGTGACTGCAAGGGGTCGGCTTAACCTAACCTTTGAGAAATAACTTCTGCCACAGTCAGTTTAAGAAGAGCACCGAAGGCACAGGGAAGATGACTTGGGAAGCCACGTCTATCAGACCACGGTTCCAAAATTCAGTTCGGCTCGTAGAGCACAGGGGCAATGTGCTTTGGTTATCTCAGCTTAGCCCCCAATAAATATTTGTGCATCTGCCAAAGTTCACCAGTGAATCAACCGGTGGCTTCAGTTCAAAATACTCCACGTATCAGGTGCAGAGAGGTACAACGTGAGCAGGAGGCACTGTTCAGCTGCTGCATCGCGTGCTGACCAAAGCAGGGATGCTCCGATCCTCTTTACATCCTCCTAAAATCACGAGGCTACCATGCAAGCCAGGACTAGGGCTGGCAGTTGAGTTGAACCATAGCTGGTGGAGGCTGGGCGAGGTCAACACAAAAGCTACAAATAATAGGGAAAGGTGTGCAACTGCAGTCACGTCGTTTCTTATCAAAAGACGATCCATCATTCAAGCTCACTAGAACCGCTCCTCAAGCCACAAAGAGAGTTTTTAAATAAATACATGAAAGTCGGGAAATTCCCAGGTAAGGGTTCCAGGAACAGCCCTAACTCTGTTTACTTGCCATCGGCACCTCCACCACAAAAGCGTGAGGAGACGTGCCTACTGCCAAGTGACATTTGGGTCTGCCACATGTAGCATTTTAAATTGTGCATTAAGATTTCTACTTACCCAGAAACCCCCACGATGTTGCTAAAGAAATGAGTGTGAAAACCGAAGGATGGTCGCCATGGACAGAGACATATCTAGGTGTATTAGGCGAGGACAGATACAACATCCCGTCATCAAGTGCGAAAGACAGGGTCCGGGATAAAGAATGAAAGAGGAAAATGAGGCAGGGGCATGAGGAGTTCCCTTGTACCTCGACATGGGCAGCAAGAGAGCTGGAGGCAGAGCGGAAGAGATGGGGAAAAGTCATGCCCTGCTTTTTTTGGGGGGGGTGGGAGGGCCTAAACAGAGCCTACACACACCCCCAAAGGGAACGAGAAAACTGCAAGCTAATATAGAATCAGACTCCTTGGAGAACCAAGAGTTGTTTTAGGCTAACGCACCAGACCGGCTCCATTTCATCAGTGGATAAGTTGACTTGGGACACATTTTCCACCGCTCAGCCTTCAGCTGCGGAGCTCAGCAGTCAGCACTCGTGGTTTCACAACTGTGTGGAAGCAGTTTCAGGGGCAGCAAGTTTCACAAGGAACAGACAGGCGACATCTTAAAGTGTCCCCTATGAAGCCAGTGTTATTTTTAAGACTTGTATTTCTTTCAGGTGAGCGTACCCCCCCGCTACTGGAGAAAGAAATCCTTTTATGGCCCGCAAGAAGCTGGCAGCCCTGTGATCCGGACCTCTTCAGCAGCAGCTCCACGTTCTCTGTACGTGATACAGCAACAGCTTGCTGAAACACGGAGTTGGGCATCAATGTACGGAAGCGCAGCCATTTTCTTCACCAGGACACAGACAATTTAGCAGAGACCCAAGCGGGAGAGACTCAAGATGACAAATATCGTTTCTCCATAGTCCTGCTGCCTGATCCACACATGGTACAGCTCCACACCAAGAATGCAACTGCTCTGGCACAAGGGACACTAAAACAAATGGCAGCTCGCCCGGCTGGGTGATCATTTTTGGATTATGTAATCCCAATACATTATTATTAGACCAAGAACAAACTCAAGCAAGCAACTGAAGACATTACTGTGCCCGTTCTGGCGAAGAGACAGAGACTTGTCGCAGAAATCGCACCGACGTGCTGTCCTGGTGCATAAAACAGGTCAGACTGCACACATGTTGGACTTCAGGTAACACAAACAACAGTATTGGATTCCAGGCCATTATACATATTACACAACGCTGCCGTCAGTTATACCACATTTAAAACCAAACCGAGCAGAAGAAGCCTTAGCAAATTTTTTCCATTTACCTACTGCAGACCAAAATTAAATCAGAGCCTAGACTGGACAAACACACGCTCCGAAGGTGTGTTATAAAGTTGCTTCTTGGCATCGCCATAGCCAAGCGTTTCAGAGGAAGCAGAGACGTTCAACAAGCTGGTGAAACTGTTTATAGAACAAATGCAGAATGAGCATGTGTGTTTAATAGCCCACTAATTGTTGCGTTATTCACTATACAAACAAGTGAGCTCTTCTGCCCTTATCCTTTCCTGCCCATTTAATCACCAGTAGCCTTTGACTATTTCTCTTTTGGGTGGCGGTGAAGGAAGCAAAGTTCATTAGTGGCCGTTGGCCACCAAACAATCTAGAGACCAGACTTCATTTAGAAAATAAACACCACTATTCATGTGTGACACAGACTCAGAATAGCTTCCCAAAATATTTAACACAGCTGCCTGTAGTCTTCCTACTCTCCCTCCCCCAAAAGAAAAGGCTTTCCTAATATATAGGAAAGCATTTCTTTGGATTTTTTCTTTCTTTTTCAGAGAAAAAGCTAATAACTCACTCTATCCAAGGCACTTATTACTACTGACTTCTCATAATGCTGATAAACACTCATTAAAATATAAGTTGATAAACCCTGGTACAGTAATTACCTTCGTCCTCACACAGAGATTGCCCAATTCAGTGATGTGATGTAACCAACACCCTAAATTAAAAATAGTGTTGTGACAACATATGGTTTATCCTACAGAAGCTGGCAGGCAGGACGGTCCTAATGACAAATGGGTTAGGTTCCCAGCTTCCCCCGGCAAGGTGAGGAGACAGATACGCTCTTCGCAGGATCAGAGGCGGAAAGAAAAAAAATAAAATTACAATAAAAAGGACAGCTTTTAATCCCTCTCCGGTCCATCCTAACGACAGATGCCGAGTATTGCCATCATTCTTTATTTACGTGACCAGTAAGCTCTCTGGATGCATTTCAAGGAAATATCTTGGAAAAGATGATCTGGAAATTTCAAAATACAGCCCCAGCCTGAACCCGCCTCCCCCTGGGGAGCGGAGCACCGGGCCGGGGAGGGTGGCAGCAAGGAAGGGGGACACCCCCACCCCCCCCAACCCAGGATGCCAGCACCGGGGGTGGACCCACCCCCGGGGGGAGACCGGCCCCCCCCGCCCCCCGGGCCCTGGAAACCCACGTCACGTTCACCGGGGGGGGGGGGCCGCACCCTCTCACACGCTCAGCGGGGGGGGGATGTGTGTGTGTGTGGAACCGACGGCCGTCGTCCGTCCGTCCCCAGTCACCTACCGGGAGGGACACTGGGAGCCCACCACCCCCGCCCCGACATCTACCGGGGGGCGGCACCGAGACCCAGGCTCCCGGGTCCCCCAGTCACCCACCGGGGGGGGGCCACATTGGGGTCCCCCCAACAGTTACCGGGGAGGTACACCGACACCTCCCGATCCCCCTCAGGCACTTACCGGAGGATCGTGACCACTCCCCGATCACCTACCGGGGGGGCCCACAGGGGCCCCCCAAACACCAACGGGAGGGACGGGGACCGGGGTACCCCCGGGGCGTTACCGGGGAGCACAGCGAGACCATTCCAGTCTCCCTCAGGTACCCGACAGCGGGACGCCCCCCCCCGCGGTTTCCCCGGTCACTCACGTAGAAGGCCCCCCCCCCCATCTCCTCAGTCTCTCACCGGGGAGGGCCTCACACTGAGCGACACCCCCCCCCCCCCGTTTCCCCGGTCATCCGCCGGGGTCCGCCCCATCACACACCCGGCAGCAGCAGGACCGGGCCCCCCCCCGCCCCATCCCATGAGGAGGCCCCCCCCAACAACGACGCCGGTGCCAACCCCGCCGGTGCCGCCCGCGGGGCTCCAGCCAGGGCCTCGTGGCGGCCGCCCGCCCGCCGCGGGGCCGTGCCCGCCGCCCCACGCCCGCCGCCCCTACCTTACAGGCCTGGTAGCTCTCGAAGGCGCGCAGGGCGCTCTCCGTGAGCTTGACGTGGAAGACGGAGACGCGGGTGCCGCGGCCGAGGCGGCCGCAGGACAGCCCGTACCCGCGCTCCGCCTGCAGCGCCGCCATCTTGGGACCGTCTCCCCCTCCGCGCCTGGGCCGCCGGGGCCTCCCGCCGCCGCCACGCCCCCTTATGCATTATTCATGAGCCGCCCGGCCGTCGCTCCGCCAGCCCCGCCCACCCGGGGCGCCTGTTGCTGGGGCGAGGAGGTGGGCAGCGCGCGTTCCCATTGGCCGGGCCCCGCCGGCCGCCGCGCCGGATTGGGAGATGGGACGAGGAGGCGGGGATACGCAAACGAGGGCCGCGGGGCATGGCGGGGAGGGTGGTTTGGTGCAGCCCTCCAGCGCTGGAGGACCCCGGGGGAGGGGGCGGCGGGCGGGCATCCCCCGGCCACGGCCTGGGGGGGAGGGGGGGGGAACGGGACCTGGGCGATCCCCCCCAGCCAGGGCCCGTAGGCCCCAGGTCTCCCCCCACCCCGGCAGGGCCTGGGGGCACCCCAGGGCGCAGCTCCCTGCTCACCAGGCCTCTCCAGAGCCAAGACAACCCCAGCCGTGGAGCATCCCCTGCCGCAGAGGTTGCTCCCTCCAGCCGCTGCTGCGCCAGAGCTGTGCGGGCTCCGTAAAATTTCCCCCCTTGCCCCCCAAATCAAAGAGCCGCTCCCGGCCCCCGCTGCAGCCACGTGCGTGTGGCAAGAGGGGGGACACACACACACAGCCGAGAGGAACACCTCCCCTCGCCCCCAGCCCTTGCTGGCAATGAAGAGGCCCGGGCGTGAAGGAATTGTCCTTTATTTGGGAAGTTCACAGTCGGTTTGGGGTGGGAGGACGGTGCTACAACCCCCCCCCCCTTCCCCGCGAGCAGAGCTGAGACCGGGGCAGCGGCAGGCCCTGGGGATGGCCCCGGGCTGGGGAGAGCTGCAGGGCAAAGAGGGACCCCCGAGAGCTCGGACCTACAAGATACAGCCCGGAGAGGAGGTCTCCGGCGCTCCCCTCCCGCATTCCTCCCGCCGTGGGTTTCTTTGGCTTCCTTTGGACATTGCACACTCTGGGGAAGTGCTGAGGAGGGGAGCGGGTGCCTGTGGGAGGGCTGAGCCGCCGGCAGCCCCCCAGGACGTGGGGAATCTCGCTGCACATGCCCCTGGGCACGTCTGCACCGCTTCCCTTCCCGCAGCTGGGCCAGCCGCAGAAACCACCGTGCCCGTTCGTACCCACACGGCTTCCTTCCACGTGCCTCCCCCTGCCCGTTCCGCCGTGTCGGCAGGACCACGGCGCCCGCTGGGGCTCACCGGGCTGGGGACAGCCACGGTGTATCGGTGTGCAGGAGCTCCCGCTCCCCCCGACCCACTCAGGGCTGGGGGCTGAGCCCCTGCCGCCTGGGAGGGGGCTCGGGGGTCTCTGCTCTGCCTGCGGCTCCGTCCCCGCAGCCACGCCCCGCCTGCGCCGGGAGGAATACGGGGGGACATCAGGAGGGGGATCCAGCACCTCCGGCAGAGAAAGCATCTGTGTTTCTGCAACTGCGAGTCTGCGGGAAGGGGTCAGCAGAGCCCCGGGGAAGCCCCTTGGCAGGAGAGAGGCACATCCCGGTGCAGGTCCTGTGCCGCAGGGCCGCCCCGCCACCATCCTTAGTTCCTCGCCGCGATGACCACAGACAAGGCCACGCCACCGAGTGCGATGGCTGTTGCGCCGAAGAGCCACTTCCAGGGGATGGACTAAGGAGGAGAGACCGGCGAGGTGACGGGATGCACGCGGTGTGCCGTGAGCCCTGCCAGCAGCAGGGATGTGCCGCGAGCCCCGCCGGCAGCAGCAGGGACGTGCAGCCCTGCCTGTGCTGGCACGGGGCCGCGGGGCAGCACCGAGCTCCCAACGCGCATCCGAGATAACGCAGCCCAAAAAGGCAAGTGCTGCGTCGGCTCTGCCCAGCGCGTGGCCGGCACGTCCGTGGGGACAGCATGTGCTGCCGGCAGCCCAGCTGACAGCGCTTTCCACCGGCGCAGCCAGCAGGCTCCCGAGCGCGGCAGCTGGGAGCAAAGTCCGGACCCTCCAGCTGGCATCGCCAGGACCCGTCGGACAGAGCCAGGAGCACAGCCGCAGCTATCGGCATTTTCCTGGCAAGGCTGCCGGAGCACGTGTCCCCAGTTCCCGGCAGGCTCGCTGCCCTGACACAGCCCACCCTGTGGGTCACATCAGCATCCCCCCCCGGCCTGGGAGCAGGACTGCGTCGACCCCCAGGGACCTGGGGGGACACTAACACATCCCCCTGTGCCCAGCCCAGCGCTCCCCACCCCAGGGGTGACCCCCACCCGCTCTGCCACCCGCCCCCCCCCCTCCCCGGGAAGGTCAGCACCAGCCCTTACCCAGGGCAGCTTGTCTTTGCACTTCCCCGGGGCGCCGGCGGCCCTGGGATTCCCGAGCATCTTCCTGTACATCTCCGTCTCCACGTTCTTCTGGTCCGCGTGCTTCTTCACCAGCTTGGAGAGCTCAGCGTGGATGGTCTGGGGAGGAAAGGGCGGCGCTGAGGTTATCAGCCCCGCACCGTCCCTGCAGTATAGGGGAGGGGACAGGGACCGCAGTGCCACCACCAGCAGGTCCGATCACCCCAGGGCCGCGCAGGAGCTTCAGGAAGCAGCTTAGAAGCAGCCGGGAGGGGGCTGATGGCCTGATCCTGCCCCACTCCCCTGCACCGAGGGGCTGCACCAGGCTGGCATCGGACACCCAGGCCGGGTGCCCCGCGGGTCTGAGCGCCCCTCTGTCCTTTTTGGCCACCCAAGCCGTTCCCCGCCTGGCAGCGGGGAGCAGAGCCCAGGGCTGATGCCAGACATCGGGAAAAGGATTTTCTCCTTTAATTGAGATGGAAAAGTTTCTGCCTCGGGGACAGACGTGCCCGAGCTCTCCCACTTTTCTCTCTGGAAGCAGGCTGGGAAAGTGGGCTTAAACTCAGCCCGGTCTGAAGCGGGATTGCAGCAAGACCCAGGAGCGTGTCGGTACCTGCCCGGCTGTGCCAAGCGGCGGTGATGGCCGGGGCTGGAGGGAGCGCTGCAGGAGAAAGCTCTGCATCCTGCGCGGAGCTCACAGGCTCCCAAAAAGCAGCAAGAAGCGCCGGCGAGCCGAGCATGGCACCGCCGGCCGTTCCCCGAGCCCGAGCCCGCGGTGGCAGGAAGGGTGCCGTGGCCGTGCTGTGCCCTCTGCTGGGGACACCATGCTCCGGGCGGCTCCGGCGCCTCCCCGAAACACCGTCACCGCCACCGGCGACTCACACCAGCTCCGGCCCACATCGGCTCACCCAGAGACCGGCCAGGACTTCACCAGACCATGCCACGCTTGGCACGGCTGCCTTGACCGTGAGACTTCGGATGTCTGGAGGATGCAAAGCGGCAAAGCGCCTGCAGACACCCCCGAGCTCACCGGGGCTGGCACGTCGGTGGAGGACAAACGTCAACATCTCCTGCTCCCAGAACGTGCGTTTCCGAGGGGTTAGGAGAAGGGAGCCCAGCGGCCGATGGTCTGTCACAACTGAAAGGTGCCAACAGCCCCAGCAAACCAGGTTTTCTCATCCGAGGCAGGTGGAGCCAAGCATTTCTCGAGTCTGTTTTCACCACCTGTAGCCGTAGCCCGTGACTCACCGACACGTGTTTAATGCTGCCGTCTGGAGCGGCACCGCCGCTTCCCCGGGAGTCCCGGCAGCCAGCCGGAGAGGCCAGTAATTTGCTGTACTTGTGGTTTCACTGGTAACGTCACTGCCAGGCATTTTGATTTTTCACCCCTCTCCAATTAAAAGCTTCATCCGAATGGGCTGGCGAGCAGCAGCCCCGCCAACAGTGACGTGCCGGAGACACGCGGGGGGAGCTGCTCCCGGTGCTGCCTGCGTCGCTTGTGCTGCTCACGCACCTCTGCCACGGCTGCCCACCCTAACCTTGTCGGGAAGCGAAGGGTTTGAGATCCTGCTCATCCCTCCTCGCGGCGGATCTCAGACCACAGGCTGTGGGGCCACCGAGCACCCGCTTTCACAGGGCCCCGTTCCTACCCGTGACCTTCAGGCACCAGGGAACACCGACATGAATCGTGATGGTCTGGTGAAACGCCCAGGAAAGAGGCGGATAAAACGACAGACCCAGTCAAGGACTAAAGCCCACCTGTAGAACCAAGCCCCCCGCCTCGACCCCGCGCAGGCAGCACCTCCCTGCCTCTCCCCCAGCTCGCCCAGGCTCGCTCCTGCTGGGGCCCTTTCCTGGCGCCGGCTTTTGATTTCTCCCAAGGCTCCGGTCCTGCAGCTGATCATTAACCGACAGGAAATTCCTGACCCAGAGCTCACCCTGGCCCAGGCGCTGGACCGCGGTCTGGGCTTTCTGGGGCCGCTCCCGCCGCCCAGTGAATCACGCTCTGGGCTGCCGAGCGAGTCTGCGGGGACTCGGCTCTGCTCCACTTCCCGCAGCCGCGGCGCGAGCCGCTGGAGCCACCCGGTGAAGCCGGAGCAGCCAGGACCGTACACACAGGATCGCTGAAGCAGGGATGGGTTGGCAGGGAGTCCTGCCGCCGTAAGGACCAAAGGGCAAAGAGGGAGTCTCGCAACACGGAGATAAGGAACCCACCAGCCCAGCCAAGCTCAGGCGTTGCACCACGAGGTGCATCACCCCACGGCTGCCCAGGCCCTGGGGGCTATTTCCAGCCTCCCTTCAGGAAGGAAGCTGGGAACAGCTACGGGGGGCTTCAGCCTTCCACGGGGGACACCGAGGTTTGCAGGGACACGGACAAGAGGAGGGCGTCCTGCAGACACCCAGCTCGGCAGCATCACCGGCAGCACACAACAGCAGCCTACCTTGTTTGAAGGCTCCAGCTTCAACGCCGCCTTTAAGATGGGGATGGCCTCTCTATATTCGCCCTGCTGAGCCAGGACCTGGAAGGCGAGACAGGGATTGAGCAGGACGGCTGAGGTCTGTCCCTCGGTCCTGCCCTCCATCTGCCACGGCTGGGCCCGGCCACGCCGTGGAGAAGGAACGGCAGCGCCTGCCGCGCGCCCAGCCTCACCTTGCCCTTTCGGAAGAGAGCCTTGATGTTCCCCGGCTGGTGCTCCAGGACAAGGTTACAGGACTTCAGGGCTGCCTCGTAATGGTCCAATTTAAGCTGAGAGGCTGCCAGGTTGTTGAGACATTTCACCTTCACGTCCAGCAGCTCAGCCTCCTCGTCCGGGCTGAAGTCGACTGCAAAGACCCCAGAGCCGGGTTACTGGGGGAAGGGAGCCCGGGGGGCCCTCGCCTGGGGCAGGAGCAGGTACCTTTTGAGCTGGAGCCGATGACCTTGAGAGCGATGTCGTAGGAGTTGATGGCCAGCACGTAATCTGCCTGCTGATAGAAGAAGTTGCCGCGCTCCCGCTTGCGGTTGGCCAGCTCTATCTTCTCCTTCCCGCTGAGCAGCTCCAGGTCCGGCGCATCCCGAGCCCCCAGCAGCTCCACCTCCAGGGTGAGAGCCGCGTTGGGTGGGACGTCAGGGCTCCTGCGCAAAGAGGGGCACAAAGCTGTGGCACCGTTGCCACCTCTGCCAGTTCCACCAGCCACTGGGCCACATAGATTTAGCACCGTGGCCCAGAAATCAGAGCCACGGAAGTTCCCCAGGACAGGGCGCGATGCAGATCGTCCCCCCCGGGCAGGACACGCTGCCGTCCCCTGCACGTGGCAAGCGAACCGGGCCTCCCTGCCCTCGGACGCTGGGCTTGTTGGCTGGGCTGTCACCGGGAGCGCAGGGGACAGCTTTCACAGCCCTCTTTGGGGCCACCTTGCTCCCCCCCACGCCCTCCCCGCTCACCTGCCCTGAGCGCCGTAGCAGTACTTTGCATCTGACATGATCAAAGCCGTCTCCCCCATTTCCAGGAGCTGCACGCACAGGTCCAGAGCCTGCAGGGACCAACATCGTGGGGAGGCAGCATAAGCAAGGGCGGAGGGGCCACTTCCAACCCGCAAACGGGGATGTCACCGACCCCAAACCCTCCCCGCGCCCTCCCCAGGCGAGGTCCCGCCCCGCAGGGCAAAAGCAAGGCAGCGATAAAGCCAGGCAAGCTTTCTCCCAGCCCCGACCTGCAAGACGTCGCAGTCCCCCAGCGTGAAGGTGAGGGCAGGGTTCTCCTCCACCACGCTGCCATCCTCCAGCGTGGCCTTCAGGCGGACAGTCACGTCCTGGCCCTTGCGGGGACGGGTGTCCACCCCCTGGCCCGGCACCAGCGTCTTCTTCTTGAGCAAGCCGCTCCCTGGGCAAGGAGAAGCCGGAGGCGCGTCAGACCACGTCCGGGAGGGAAAATCCTGGCTCCCACCGCCCCGCTCTGACTCCCGGCCAGCCTTCATGGCGCGGGGAGCACCGGCGGAGCCACGGGGAAGCCCGAGCGGCCCCACAAGCCGAGCGCCCTCTTTCCCCGGGTTCTCACCCAAAACATCGAGCCACTCCTGGGGGTCCTCAGCCGCTTCCCCGCCGCCCTGCTCCGAGGGCTGGGCGTCCTCCCGCGGCGGGGCCGGCGGCCTGCCCACGTCCTCCAGCGGGGGCAGCTCGCTCAGGTCTTCCTCCTCCTCCTCCTCCTCCTCCTCCTCCAGGACCTCGAAATCCTCCGCCGCGTCCAGCTGAGCGGCGTCGGCCGTCGGCGACGGCTCGGTGCCGGTGCCTGCCCGGCCCGGGGAGCCGCTCCTCGGTTCCTCCCCGCTGGAGGCCATCGCGGCGGAGCAACCTGGGGGGGGGGGGGAGAAGAGGACGGAGATCGGGCCTGCGCTCACCGCGGGGGGGACGCGGCCGCCAGCCCGGACAGCGCCGGGGCCCTCCGCGGGGGGATGCGCGGCTCGGGCAAGGGGAGACCCCGCCGGCCCCGGGGAGGGAACGGGCCCGGCGGGGGAAGAGACGCGGCCCCGGCCCGGTGCCGGTAGCGGGAGGGGCCGCCCCGCGCGCCCCCCGCCGCCGCGTGCCTTCCCCCCGCCCGCGGGGCCCCACGTCAGCCGGCGCGCGCCGGGACTCCCCCTAGCAACGGCCGCCGCCGCGCGCCCCCCGCCGCTCCCACCTGGCCCGCGAACCCGCGGCCGCCGACCCCGCCCCGCCGCTCCTATTGGGCCGGCACCGCCCACCGCCCTGACGCCATTGGGTAGTGAGAACGCTCGTCAGCGAGGCGCCGGACGGGGCTCGGCGCTGCCTTAAAGGGGCCGCCGCGCAGCACCCGCTCCGCGGGGCGGGGAGGGGCCGGGGTGGGGGGCGCCCGCCGCTGGGCCATGGCTCGGGGACCCGTGTGTGCCCGGGGTGCGGTGCGGGGGTCTCGGCACTGGCACTGGGGTGGCTCCGTGACGCCCGGGGGGCTACCGGCCCTCTCCCTCCGCCAGCCGCCGCTACTTCCGGCTCGGCGCCGTGACGCACTGGCGCGCTGACGCCGCGGGGTCGCGCTCGGCGTGACCCCGCACCCGGAAGCGAGGCGCGGCTGCCGGTGCCGCCCCCGGTGCCGCTCCCGCTCCCGTCATGTGAAGCGGCGGAACGGGCTCCCCCAGGTGCGCGGGCGCTGCCGGCGGGAGGCCGCGGTGTCACCGGGAGGAGCCCAGGCCCGCGTGCCCCCGAGGGAGCCCGGTATCGGGGGGGGGGGGGGAGGGCGCGCTACCGGGGCCGGGAGGCGGCGGGCGGGCAGGGGACACGGGTGCGTGTGGGGCCGCCCTGGGACCGGGCAGGGCGGCGGGGAGCGTTGGGGGGTAGCTCCGGTACCGGCGGCATGGCAGGGGACGTGGGGGAGAGGGTCTCCGTTACCGTTCCTGGGGGCGCGGGAGGCTCCCGCCCCCCCGGCTGAGCCGTCCTCCCCCCCCCCGCGGTCCCGCAGGCCGCGATGGAGCCCACGGCCTCCCAGGTGTTCTGCGGGCGGGTGCTGGGCATGGTCAACGCCGAGGACGTCAACGCCATCATCCTGGCCCAGAAAAACATGTGAGTCCCGGGGGGGGGGGAACCGACCCGCGGGGACCCCGCTACCGGCACCGGGAGCCTCCCGGGATCTTTACCGAGCTCCGTCTGCTTCCCCCTCCCCGCGCAGGTTGGATCGATTCGAGAAGACCAACGAGATGCTGCTCAACTTCAACAACCTCTCCAGCGTCCGCATGCAGCAGATGAACGAGCGTTTCCTCCACCACACCAAGACGCTGGTGGAAATGAAGAAGGATCTGGACAGCATCTTCCGGAGGATCCGGTGGGCAACGGGGACGGGGAGGACGTCGCTGCCGGCGGGGAGGGAGACGGCGCGGAGAGGGCGGGGTGGCTCGTCAAGGCCTAGGTGGGCCGCGGGGGTGTTAAAACGGGAGACGAGGAGGAGCTCGGGGTGGTCTCGGAAGTAAAAAAAAAAAAATAGTCGGAGAGGGGGAAAACGTGCGGCCGCGCGACGCGTGGAGGCAGCGGGAGAGGAGCCGCGGAGGCCGGAGCTTTGGGATTCCCCCGATCCTGCTCCAGCCGGGGCGGTCTGCGCTCCCTCGGGGCGGCGGGAGGGACGGCGGCGCTGGCGCTGCTCGGGACGGTCGCGAAATGCCAGGACTCGGAGGAACACCCGGTGTGCTGAGCCGGGGGGGGGGGGGGGGGGCCGGGGAGGGAGCCCCCCGGCCCGAGGAACCCCCCGGGATTCGTTTACATCGTCCGTAAATGCCGGAGAGCGGAGGGAGCCGGCCGGGCGGCTCAGCCGCGGGTCTGTCGGCTTCCCCGTGAGCTGGGCTCGCTCTCTCCTCCCCTAGGACGCTGAAAGGGAAGCTGGCGAAGCAGTACCCGGAGGCTTTCAGCAGTGAGTGATTCCTTCCGACGCGCGGATTTTTCCGTCGGTTTTCTTCCCGTCCCTTTTCCCCGAGAACGCGTGAGGCGGCTCTCGGCAGGCGGGAGAAGCCGACGAGACGTCCAGGCGCGCGCCAGCGCGGGGCCGCTGCTGCGCTAAAAGCCCGGAAAGCTCCTCGATTATCTCAAACGCGGTCGCAAGGAGTTACAAGCGGCCGCTAATTTAAGCGGCGGCGGCGTTTTTATTGATCACTGCTACAAGCAGATAAAATTTAGAATTGGCAACGAGCAAATTCTTCTGCTGGGCGGCTCTGGCGTTGCGCCGGCAGCGCCTCCTCTCGTGCGGCCGCAGCAGGAAAACCAACGTTTGCGTCTTCCCTTCCAGACATCCGCGAATCTCCCATCCTAGAAGACGACGACGACTTCGACCCCGTCCCGAAAAGCACGACGACCACCATCGCTACCTCTGAGCAGAGCACGGAGTCCTGCGACACCAGCCCCGACATCATCTCTCCCACCATGAGTCAGGATTTCGAGGATTTATCCCAAGGCCGCTATGATTTACCGGCTGTGAACGGACAGAGTCTCACAGACGAAGACACGGCCAACGACCTGGACTAGGCGTGCGGGTCCTGCGCCGCCGCCCGCCCCCGGAGAACTTTCTACCTTGTATTTATATTTGTGTGTTTCTCTTTTTTTCGGGAAGAGGAAGCGAAGGCTGAGAGGAGCGACGGCCGAGCGAAGAAGGGCACCCTCCTGCCTCTAAACTGCCGCCGTAGTGTAAACCCCCCGACTCGCTTCGGGGTAAATCAGTAAAACGTGGGTTTGAAACGTCTCTCTCGTCTTTTCTCGTTCGTGCCGTCGGGAGAGCGGCAAAACCCCACCGTCCACGCAGCCCTTGGTGCGGAAGAGCCGGTTTGGGGCACGGGTGGTTATCTTTTCTCTTGAGGAGTGCCGTCTCCGAGGCTCACGTGCGTGCCCCCCCCCCCCCCCCACCGGTGCTCCGGCTTTCCTGCGGGTCTGTCCCTGCTGCCGATGGACTCGTGCTGGCTGCCTTCCCCGCGGCCGCTGCGTTTCCGCCTGCGGGAAGAGCCCCAGCCGGGTTTCCCTTTGGTTCTCGCCTGCGCCGTGTCGCGCCTCAGCCCCTCACGCTGAGGGCTTCCTGCGGCGCGCAGGCAGGCTGGCCTCTGCCCCTTCCCTCCCCGCCTCCTCACGGGAGGCCGGGAGACGGGCCCGGGCTCTGCGTGGCCTGCTGCTGCCCGCGACGGGGCCGAGGGGAAAGGGTGTGGGGATGGAGGCCCGGGCTGTGGGGTGGGGAGAGCGCGGGGCCGGTCCTGGGGGCCTTGGGGTCGGTTTGGGGCCGGTCCCAGGGCCTTGGGGTCGGTTTGGGGCTGGTCCCGGGGGCTTGGGGTCGGTCCCGGGGCCCTGGGGTTGGTGTGGGGCCAGTCCCGGGGGCTTGGGGTCGGTTTGAGGCCGGTCCCGGGAGCGTGAGGCCGGTCCCGGGGCCTTGGGGTCGGTTTGGAGCCGGTCCCGGGGCCTTGGGGTCGGTTTGGAGCCGGTCCCGGGAGCGTGAGGCCGGTCCCGGGGGCCTTGGGGTCGGTTTGAGGCCGGTCCCGGGGCCCTGGGGTCGGTGTGGGGCCGGTCCCGGGACCTTGGGGTCGGTGTGGGGCCGGTCCCGGGGCCTTGGGGTCGGTTTGGAGCCGGTCCCGGGGCCCTGGGGTCGATTTGGGCCCGGGCCCGGGCCCGAGCGAGGCCTTGACGGGGCCCGGCCCGCAGTACCGGGGCGGGGGGGGGGGGGGGGGCTCATAGCGCCTGCGCACCGCGGCTCCGCGGAGAAAGGGGCGGGGCGATGACGCGCCGGTTGTGACGCAGCCGCGGGCGGGTTCCGGTTCCGGCCCCCCCTTTTCTCAGCAGCGAGGCGGCGGGTGGCGGCGCGGTGCGGCTCCGGGAGCGGGGCCGGGACCGCGGGGGGGGGGGGGGGCGAGGGGTCCCGGGGGCTCGATCCCGGGAACGGGGAGTCGGGGGACCGCGTCCGGGCTGGGGGCGGGCGCGGCGGCCGTGGGGGGACGGGGGACGGGGACACCGGGGCCTGTCCCCGAGGGCCCGGCCGGGGGGTGACGCGGCCGCCGCTCTCCTGCAGGCGCGAACGGTGCCAAGATGCAGATCTTCGTGAAGACGCTGACGGGCAAAACCATCACCCTGGAGGTGGAGCCCAACGACACGATCGAGAACGTCAAGGCCAAGATCCAGGATAAGGAAGGTACCGCCGGGGCGGGGGAGCGGCGGGGCGGCGGCGGCGGCGGCGGCTCCCGCCCGCCCTCCCTCCCTCGCACCGCGGGCGGCCCCCCTCAACCCCCGGGGTTTCTCTCTCGCAGGGATCCCCCCCGACCAGCAGCGGCTGATCTTCGCGGGCAAGCAGCTGGAGGACGGCCGCACCCTCGCAGACTACAACATCCAGAAAGGTGCCCCGGCAGCCGGCCGGCTCCCGGGCTGGCGGGGTTTGGGGGGGGGGGACGGGGACGGGGGACACACACGGGGTACGGGGGCACACACGCGGTGTACCGGGTGCTCCCTGGCAGCGCCCGGCCCCGCCGTCACGCTCGTCTCCTCTGGTGTTTCAGAGTCCACCCTCCACCTGGTGCTGCGCCTGCGGGGGGGCATCATCGAGCCCTCCCTCCGCCAGCTCGCCCAAAAGTACAACTGCGACAAAATGATCTGCCGCAAGTACGTGTCTGTCCCTCCCTCCCCTCCCTCCCTCCCTTCCCCTCGCCCCGCCGCCTGGGGACCCTGCTCCCCTTCC